>NC_134461.1:112009244-112306744 GCF_047948215.1 Lycorma delicatula | reverse complement strand
TGGAATCAATATTTGAATACAGTAAGTTTTGACAATGGAGTGGCTTTGAAACGCGAGAATATATAATAAAGAATGAAGGTAAGAAACGATAAATAGTACTCAACATAGAAATTATAATGATCTTAGCAGAAAAAAACATAGTAATTTATTATCTTAATAACAAATTAAAATTAATTTACCTCAAAAAAATCCCATCATGAAGATGAATTAGATTAAAAAAGTTAAACTAAAATAAAGTACTTTAAAGGAAAACTAATAGGTTACAATAGTAATAAAATTTATATTTAGTCAAACAACGTTAAGAAATATATAAAAAACAGGGGTGTACATAAAGAAAGATTTATAATCAATAAAGACTGCATTTGTAACAGTAAGGAAAGAAGAATGCGGTGAAATTTAGTTGTAAATCATTCTTTCTCTCAAATGTTAATCGAAAACGGAAATCTGTATCACAGGACTTTGGACCATTTAGAAAAAATTAACCATAAAAAAATTTTTGAATTTTTTTTTATCTACCTTACATAAAATGTCACTGAGTATTGCTAATTATTTATAAATCTGTTTAAGACTTTAAAAATAAAAGGAATCTTTTTCTTTATTTTTATTAATTATGAATAATGTATACCTGATAGATAGTCATCATGGGGTAAGCCAAACTATGTTAAGAAGAAAAGTTTTCTTCCGGCTATTCAAGTAGATTTGTATCATATTACGTTTCCTTAGCAATAAACAATTTCGATCTATTTTAAATAAAATTAAATTTAAATCTTACGATGTTTTAAATTAATAGTATTTCTCAAATTTTAATATTTTTATGTAAAGTTACAAAATCTTACATATGTATTACAGTAGAAAAAAGTATATTTTCCTAAATAAATTTGTCTCGGCTTATAAATTTATGTAATAAATTTTATACATAAATTTATGTAAGATAATTGCAGAGCTCAGCTAACATTACTTCCGCTGTAACCAGGAAAAGGGCATAGGTTTTCTTTTGGATACATAAACTTGTTTTTCGATTGCTTTTCTTTTCTGGATGTAATAGAAAAAATTTTTTAAAACACGTACTGTAGTATCTTTGTAAATACGTAAACCTTTATCAACATCTCTTCTCTTCCATTCTTCAGGCATAACACGAAGGATTACGTTACGTTCATAGGATTCGTAAGAATAATATAGTTATGCTAGGTCAATTCTGAGGAAGCAGCGATCATTAGACTCGAATATTCCAAGTTAGAGCCTGATCGCAACTATGTAAAATTTCAAAGTTGAAATTAAAAAAAAATAATGAATTAAATATTTTCAATAAAACTGAAAAATTACTATTTTCAATCACATATTATTGCAGCTTATCATCTGATAAGCAAATTACAAGATTAAAAAGTAAATTACATTTTGTCAGTATTAAAAATATTGAATTTCAAAAAATTGATTTTCTCAGCGGTTCTAATAATTTTATGAAATTTTTATATGTTTATTGATATGCAAGACGATAAATATTTCCACGTATTATAAATAATATAAAAATTATACATAAATCTTTTAAATCTCTTCTTTTTTGTATTATAAAAAGTTCTGATTTATAAAATGGTAACTTCGGTTACTATTTCAGATACACTAAGATTATATGGATTTTGTAGTGATACAATTTTGATAATTTTCAGCCAAGAAAAACGTTATAAACATATAAATAAATACATATAAATCTAACATTAAGAATTGTCACATGCTTTGCTACATAGACCAGCGTTTCTCTACCTGTGATTCGCGGGGGTCAAGAAATTACCGTACCTCTTTACACACAAACAATAATGAAATCATTTTATGAGAAAAAAATTATGAATATTATAAACATTTATAAGCACACTCGTAAAGAAAAATAACTAATGAGATGGTTGCGTTTGTTTTTCATTTATAAGTTTCTCCATACATGGATCTATGTTAGAAACATAGAAAAACAATTGTTTTCAAATGATAAAAGACGACTCCTCTATTTAGTTTTTATCACGACCGTAATGAATGACCTTTTTCACGGAGGCAAGAGGTGGCGAAAGGATTAATAATATTTACAATGTTTCTGTGACAAAATTTCCACATTCACTTCGATGAGCAAAATCTTCAGATGTGAATAGTAATTGTAACGTTTTATCGGCAGACATTTCGATGAGCTACTCGTAAATCTCAACCGGTAACTTAGGAGCAACAACGTTTTAACTAAGTGGATTCAGTACCCGGCTCTTCGAGAAATGATTTTTATCTTCCGGGAAATATTCCGCCAACTGAATTTTTATCTCGCATAAATGAATCTTCACGCTATCCAAACTTTCTTCACTATATCATAGAGTCTTCTTCATCCAAATTTTCTTCACTATAATCGGAAGCGACTGAAAGTATCAAAATTTCAGCTTTGAAGGCGAATAAACTTGGCAATAAGCATCTTAATGAAAGCATGAACTTGTCTGTCATTAATAAAATGTTTTTATCACGTCCTTGTAAATTCACATTCAAGTCGTTTAAATGTAAAAATATATCAACTAAGTAAGCCAACAGTAAAATATATTCATTCTTCTCTAAAAACATTGAGAATGGCGTTTATCCTGAAAAATAATTATTAATTCATTCTGCAATTCCAATAACTGGATTATAACACTCTTCCCTGCGATAACCATCTGACTTCTATACGGAAGAGAGAGATTTTTTTCTTTTCGTCCATCTCATCTCATAGATTAGCAAATAACCGCAGCTAAATAGTTTTAACAAAGTTCCATTGGATGGGGGTGGGCGGATTCGTGAAATATTCATTATATTTTTATTTTTTACTTTTTGGATGTTGTGGAACTTAAAAAGGTTGAAAATTGCTGTAATAGATCATTCATTCTTCAACACAATGCTTTTACACACTTGTATTATGTATAGTTATAATATATAATATCACAAAACGTAAGGGTAGAATGAAATATTTAAAATATTATTTATTGTGAAAATAAAAATTTATTGTCAATCCAGAACTGTTCTGAATGCTTAATAAGAAAATAATCAGTTTTACATTTAAAATGGAAAAATTCGATTAAATTGTTTTATAGGTCAAGGTTACACAAACGAAAAATTTTATTCCCTGGAGTACATTCTTTTTCTTTTGTGATGAAAAAACGGTGTTCAGTCATATATTTCATATGGTTTATATTTTATTCGTATTGTATACCCTGGCAATAACGCGTTTCAAGATAAAAGTACTAAGCAATTTATAATTCAAAATCACCATAAAGGGACTTGTTTCCATATTGAATATCACGGAAGAAATGTATTTTATTACGTCGTAACAACATAACGACCTTTTTTAAAAAGTGTTTTGTTTTTGTTATTACTATTATTATTTCACATAATTCATAGTGGTAGTAAAACAACTACTTCTATTATTATTATTGTTACTATTATTATTATTATCCCTTGATTTAGATAGAAACGTAATTTAGTATTCTGCAGTTTACACCTGGTACCAGGTTTATCTTTATGAACTGTAATATTTTTCCTTGCTTTTATAGGGTAAGAGGTAATTCAGTTTTAAGATTAAAGTATCATAGTTTTCATTTCTTTAACTTTAATTAAAATATTTTTGTAGTTAAAATAAAAGATAAGGAAGTCTATGATATTTTTCAATGCTAAACGTAAACAGATTGACATATTTATTTAATACAATTTCAATACTTTTGATAAAGTATTCAATTTTAAAATAAAATCTAAAATATTTGTAATATTGACTTTATAATGAAATAAATAAAAATTAAATATCTACCCTTTTATTATTTCAGTATTTTAAGGCATAGTAAAAATCTGTAGCACAATTTAGAAAAGAAATATACTAACGCGCACATTGAAATTATTTCTGAAGTTTATATAAATTGTCGCCTGGTTCGCGGCTCGATCAGGATATTAAGAGGTTGACAGTTTTGAATGTTTATATAATTACAGTTTATTAGTTTAAAATGTTCATAATTACAACCAGCCAATTAATAATAATATCAATGGTGATGAATACAATAATAATAATAATAATAATAATAATAAAACAATTAATGAACACAAATAATAATATAGTAATTACATCCTTAATAATAATCAGGATAATAGTAGTGAACGAACGATAATAATATTACATGTCAATAATAACAAATCAAACATAAAATATATAAGTACATGACATAATACATAATCAAAACAGTAAGTATGATATAAAAAAAGAGCGTAATCAACAAAGATTAACAATCAAGATATTAAATATCAAATAGTGATAAATGTCATTAATAAATAATAAATACAGATTACACACACGACGCAGTTCAAAATAAATAATCGTTCGGAATTTATTCCAGATAGACAAATAGAAAACTAAACCCATTAACAAATGAAGTCGCTAGTCTTAACTCTTTTTAACCACTAATCTTGTATTAAAAACAATCGGATAAGGTTTACTTGCAAATACCTTTCCTATCTACCCTAGTAGTTTATGAATGAAGTCTACTGCATTATTTCTTTCACTGATACACTTGACAGATTTACTGTAACTCACCGATAGTATTTCTGGTTTACTGGAATTACTCGTGGCGTTATATATTACTCGTATTAAACTGGATTCTGGACTCGCCTCCCTGGACTGAAGTCTCACAGACTCACACCTGAAACTCTCCTCGCTAGACCGTCGTCATAACGTGTCGCTGGACTGGTTTGCAAAACTCCGTCGAACCCACATATCTCGCACAACTTGCAGCCTCTTCTCGTTGAACTCCTCACAAAAATGCCCTTGCGGTACAGACGCTTAACGTCTTGCCTAACTTCTGGTTCTAATACAACTCTTTTTTAGCTGGTCTTCCAGAGCTATTTATACTTCTAGCCTCTTTACCTACCGGACCGGACTCAAGTCAAAGACTAAGAACAGTCGACAGAGGCTTTTGTTTCCATGAATTCCAAATCTGGTCTCTTCTCACCGTACAACAGGTGTTTACTGTGTGTCAGCGGACATTATAACAAAAAAAAAATTGTAAAAGGGACCTATTCTTTACAAAAAGGTTTCTCCGTTTTGTTCCTTTCTGGAGTTCTCCCATTATTATATTATTATTTTCATAACAATTGGTAGGAACCCGTTACTCAGGCCCACTATACCGAACTTGTTACAATGTATATATGACATATCTGGTTTTACAATGTAAAACCAGATCGTAGTACAATTAACTAAAAACGTTATAATGACTGATATAAAGTAATATTGCATTAACAACAAGATAAGAGAGCCCAATGTCCTACTTCGTGGAGGTGTGGTGTCTGTGATTCGAAGGGCCACAGGCTGGAGGGTTGTACAGCCCGGAAATGGGGTTTTCCACTTTCTTGCTTGTCTGATCCTTTGGCTGAAGGATAGAGCTGCTGGAACGACGAGGGGATAAGGGACAGCTCTCTGCTGAGCTGCCATTCGTTTGTGCTTGTACAGATGGATGGCAGTGATGAAGCACGGAGACTCTCGTGGTCTTTTGTGGGGGCAATGGGAAAGACCGTAGTCCCGGAGGGGATGCTCTTTTGGGTGTTTCTGTTAAGGCAAGAAGGCATCAAGACCGAGTGCTGGTTCATGGCGTAGGATAACAGGAACGGCATAGTCAGGCCTGGTAACCCTAACCCTGGGGTTAAAGGCAAGCGATAACATAAGATCCGATCGGCGAGCCGACCTATCCTGCCAGTTGACGGGGAGACTCGTTACAGTAAATGGATGCCCCCAGACTCTGTTGTACTTTTCGTTGTGGAATCCGGTCCGGGGGAGGAAAAAGGTAGATTATTCTAAATATAAAAAGAAAAATGTTGGTTCCTTGAATCTAATTTTGTTTTTATCTTTATGAATAATTATTTTCTAAAAACAGAAAATAAGGATCAAATTTTAATTGGAAATGTATATTTTATAATTATATTTATTATTATTTCTTTAGAAAAAAATATATTTCCCATTTAAAAAAAAAAAAACGAAGGAAGAAATTTTAATTGATAATCATGTTATATTTTTACTACTAGCAGAAACATGTATTTTCATTATTCCACTCATACTTTTAAACAAAGATCAAAGTAATATTTTATTCATAATTTAATTTTGCTTAATGTTTAAACATAATCAACTAAACTCTTTTATTCTTTTGAAATTTATTACGTAAAAAAATTAACTCTTAATAATTTTTGAAGTTTAATTTAATAATAAATTATCCTACTATTTAAATGACCTTCGCACTAATTAATTTTAAATTAAATTAAATGTTGTCGTTATATAAACAATTAACAGCAGAATGAATTTTTAAATAATACCAATTAAAAGATTAAAATGAGTTTCATGAAATTAATTTTGACGTATACAAAAATATATACTCAAACAATTTTCATCAAGCCTTTGTTAAATAAATTTTATAATTTTATCAATATAAATAAGTAGCATTCCAAGTCGCGGCTTCTCTCCCGTATGTGCGTATAAAAGTTAAAAAATTGGAAGATTTTTGATCCGAGCTAATATGTTGTTCTTTATATTTTTGAGAACGTTCTGGCATAGACTCAAGCTGTCTACGATAATAAATTCTAGTAACTCTTGAAGTTCTTCCTATCTGTGATCTCGACAACCTAGGCGATATGAAAATATTAATATCAAGCAGAAAGTCAAACTTATGTTAGTTATGTTTATGGCTTACTCTGACGGAACATCTTAATTCAAGATATAAAAGTCTAGAGTGTACTACATTTTTCAGGCGTAAGGATGAGTTCCCGCGGGTCGTTGCCAGATTAGAAAAACGAAACACATTAGTAAAGCATAATAACGTTTACAAAAAGTCTATTTTGATATCGAAATTCAAAATTCCTCAAACCATTAAAACTTTGTAAAATAATTACATATTTCCCTTAAACATTCTTAATTCCCTTTAATTAATCAATCTAGTTTGATTTTAGGATGTTAGGATAGTAATATAAATTTATCTTTTTCATAGAAAATGAAAATAAATACAGTGAATTATACAATACTTGTATAATTTATACTTGTATACGATAATAACAATCGCTGAAAACATATACATTAAATTTATTAAATTATACATAATTTATTTGTACGATTTTTTTATCTACACATATATATATTTTTTTTTAAATTTCGTGACGATTGGTTTAGTTGTTTTTGCGATTATCGGAAACAAACAAAAAAAAGTTCTTCTTATAAAGCAGTGAAATTGCGATCTATTTATATTTCTAATTTCTTCTTATGGTGTCTAATTTATATTTAATAGCATTTTACGTAATTACATTTGTATTATAATATAAACTTTAACCATTTCTGATTTCTGTTTTATAATTAAATGTATTTTTTGTGACGATTTTGTGACGCAACTTAATCAAGATTTTATCACGGTTTCTGCTCGCATAGGTCCACCTAGGCAAATACTTAAATATAAAAAAGACAATATTTAATTCATCCCATATTTTAATCAACAAGTCTGGAATAATTTATGCGACAACTACTTCAATTCTGTTTCTTAAGTCTGGTAGATCAGTTGGTAACGGTGGCACATACACTTGATCCTTTATAAATTCCCAAAGAAAAAATCACACGGGAGCAGATCGGGAGAACCTGGAGGTCATGGCACACAAACCGCATCCTCTCTGGTCCTTGGTGACGTATCCAGTGATCAGGAAGAAATTTATTCAACCGATCACGTACAGCGTTACGCCAGTGCGGAGGCATATCATCTTGTTGCCAGATAAAGTTCTACGTTTTGTATTGCATTTGAGGAAAGAGCCATAGTTGTAGCATATTAAGAAGTTCATTCTAGACACACTTGCTTCCACGAAAAATAACGCCAGTAAATTTGCCGTCGGGATACGGTATAAAATATATTCAGTCTCGTTCGCACTGCAATATTTCATGAGGATTTTTTTTTGATGAAATGGTATTATTCCTAATTTTATTAGGATTCCTTTCATTATTACGGGGTAAATAATTTTTTTCTGATCCCAGATACGCACATTATGAGTGTTTAGTTTTCAATTGACATGAAATGTTGATTCGCCATTGAATATGACACGATAAAGAAAGTCTTCATCGTCACGGTTCATCATTTCATTTGCGAACCTAGCATGCAAACCATAATCTGTAGGCTTTAGAGCTTGTAACATCTGTAAACCATATGGTCGCAGGAGTAAGCGTTTCCTTAAAACCCTCCTTACAGACATCCCTGGAATTCACGGCTAGCCTTCCTAACGGATTTCCTAGCGCTAAAAACTCTTTTACACGTTCAAAATTGACTTCGACATACTCGGTGTCCTGTATTCTTCCCTTATAAATACAGCCAGTGATCTCAAATTGTTTACACATCGAGTGTAATTGTGACTCAGGATATCACAATGAAACTTCAAATGGAACGCACTTTGAACAGTAATAACAGAATCCTACTCTGCAAACTGCTAAACACAGAACGCTTTCTGTTGGAGGTTGCCATCTTTGCTACTAGTGTTTTCAAGAAAAAGCTATAGAAAACAGTTTATGAGCTTGCACAGAACTAAAATTGCTTGAGTTGCGCTTTTACTTGAGGTATAATTAATCAACGTATATGAAAGCTGAGAAATAATACCTAGAAAACCTCGATATTCATTTTAAAACACAATTCATTTTATAATAAATATCCAGGAATAGTATTAGTAACAGTAAAATTACTACATGTATTTGTACTATAAATAAAAATAATCTTTTTTTAACTTTTTTATTTTAAATCCCAACATTTGATATGAATAATATAGGATAATTAATTTATAAGGTTTCGACTAAAGTGTAGAATAAAGTGTTATTTCATAATCGAAATATTGATGAAAGGACATCACTTTATAATCAGTGTTATGTAAATAATAAAGGTATTATTTTATAATATATTTCTGAATTAGACGTTTAGAGCTGAAAGAATAAATTAAAATATTCATATTTGTAGCAAAACTATAAACGAGTGAAAACAATAGATTTATTTAAATAAACTTTTATAAAGAGAGAGCATTTAAATAAATTTAAATTGGACTATACATTGAAACAGTCTGAAAACATCAGTGTACACTAAATTGATTTTTATAGGTCTACTAAAGTACTGTGATAGTAGTATTTTGCACAGAGTATCCGAGAATAGCATTGTAAAATTAAATTTTTTATCAGAAAAATTTTAATTTCTTACAGGGATTGAGTTTGTAGTTTAAAATTACGGAATATCAGTGAAATAAAAAATAAAAATAACAACAAAAACGATAACAAAGACGAAAAACATTACAGTTCATGAAATAAATAAATAAATAAATATATATATATATAAAAGTTGATAAAAATAATTATACATGGTATGTAAATTCCAGTATTTCAATAAAAATTTTAAATTAATATTATATAATGAAAATATCTTAATAATGAAATTCTTTAGTTTAAATCATGATTATATATATATATATATATATATATATATATATATATATATAAAATATTTAACATTTTAAAATTAAAATTCAACCATTTTTTATGAAATATTTTTCATCTAATTAATATAGTTTTACTTTCTAATGCAGACGTTTTTATTAATAATGCATGTAATTATTCATTCTAGTACAATAAATTATTTTTGCCCAGATAAAATTATTCACTACTTAATCATTTTAAGTAGTATTTTAATTAATTTTCTGTGAGACTCTTACAGGGAAACAAATAAACTTGATATTTCAAGAAGGTAAAAAAATATAAGAAGTATTTTGAATATTTTATATATTAATTAAAATTTATAAATTATAAAAAAAAATCAATTAACATTGACGTACATTTATACATTTAAAAAATTTTTTTATATAGCTTTAATTACGTGTTCTTTTATGTATCGTACATTACTTTATATATACTTATTTTTATCTTTTATATATCGTTGCATTATTTCTTCTGTTTAATTTATGGTTTTAAACAATTTTTACTTCCTTGTACAAAGTAAAAGAGGTATTGTGATCGTGAAAAATTCCGGTCTTCAGGTTGTTTCATCACCTTGTAGGTAGATTTCGTAAGAAAGTTACCTATTGTAATGGGTACCATGATTCGACTTCCAGAAAATTTCGACATATCTTCGTGTTTCACACCTCCAAGACCCCAAAACCACCGTCAGCTAAAAATTATATTTATATATACTAGCAGACCCGGCAGTGCTTCGCTATTGCTAGATTTAAGTATGTATATAAATTAAATGAACACAATTGAAAGTTTGATAAAACTTTAACAAAATTAACATAACGGAACATCACAAAATTTAACCATTCCGTTTTACCCTTTATCCCTATTCTCTTTTTTCCTTTCCCATTTACCCTTATTTTACTCTTACCCCTTTCCTTTTCCCCAATTTTCCTTATTACCATTTTCATTTTTGAATATTACCTCACCTTTCTTTCACCATTTCATTCGCTTTTTTCCCTTTCCCCTTTCAATTTCCTTTTCAGTTTTCCCTTTAACCGTTTTACCTTTTTTCTTTTTTCTATTTTCCCCTTCTTCCCTTTTTTGATTTTTTCCTCTTTCCCATTTCCGATTTGTCCATTTCTCCCATTTTCCCCGCGCGTAAATCGGTCCAGTACTTTTTTTAGTCTATAGCGGTCACACACATCCGAAACACTGAAATGGAATCGTAAAATATATACTATAACGTGTGTTGCTTTACGTCCAACAGATAGCGCTGTTTTTTAAAAAAAAAGTATGTTTTTACGTGTCATAGATTGACATGGTAGATATATAAATAGCAGGTACAGAAAATTACGCGCGTATTCAAATGCAACGTTGTGTTAAAATGTTAAAGCAATCGGTGAAAAACTTTCGGAGATTTAAGATTTTGAACAAACGAACATATACATTTTTATTTATATAGATATATTTCACATGCTTGTGGACACGATAACTGCCGTAATTTTGGGCCAATCACTTTGAAATTGGTCCTTAAAAATAACTCATCCCACCAAGTCGGTCAAGTTCGTTAACGGCCAAAATCGGACCATGCAGTTGGAAATGTGGGGCTTTTTCGAAAAAATAAAATGTTGCTATAACTTTCTTATTAAGTAAAATATCGAATTCCTTTAAAGTTTCTACTATTTTTTGGAAAAGAACTTGAAACTTACGTAAGTAAAGTTTTTTGATATCGCCAAGCATTGGCCCAGAAGTGGAATAAACGGGGTTTAGAAGACAAAAAATCATACCTCACTTAATAAGCACAGTATCGGATCGGTTTAAAGTGGTAGTTAGTTCTCTAAACATTACCTAAAACTTTTGTTTGAAACAATTTTGGTATGACAAAAACTCTAACGGCAAGGGATGACCAAAATATTGCTGGAATTGGAAGAAGATGGAGCTTGTATGCTAAACATGTGAAACTTTTTTTCACATGCAACCATTGTCATATTGAGTAAATATGAAGCTTTTCTTAAGTTTAAGTTGGAAATTGTTTTATCCTCTACTTAGCACCGGTGAAATCTACCTTCGCCGAACGGGAATTTTTTTTTTAGCTTTTTTTTTACTTCCTTTTACGAAGTAAAGGAAGTATTGTGATCGCGAAAGATTTAAGTTTTCATATTTCAACGGAAACATCCATTCTGATCATCTCTGAATCCATTTTGACTAGTTTCGGCGTGACGTCTGCACGCACGTATGTGCTTATGCATCTCGCATAACTCAAAAACGATTAGCAGTAGGATGATAAAATTTTGGATTTAGCTCTGATGTAACATCAAGTTGTGCATCTCTTTGATTGTAATCGAAATTAAAATTAAAATTCTAATTAATTAAATATTTTGACCATAAAGGGAAGGCACATCGGTTCAAATCAGACTTTATTTTTTTAAGTTTTTTTTTTCTAATTGTTTTTAATTTATATATTAATTTAATAATTATTAACCGGTGATTTTAAAAAAAAAAACAATTTAATAATTCAATGATAATAAGGAATTGCATACTCGTATGTGCATATGTAATAGATTTGGTGAAGCATTTGATTATTTAATATTAATTGAAATTATAATTTAGAACCGTATTATTCTGGAATTTCTGTTTAATTTTATCTACATTAAATTTAACTTCAGAGTGACTGAAAAGTAGACCCTCACAAGAACATATACAGGAGGCATACATGTCCGATCTTTAATAAATTGCCAAAAATTCTTATCTTTTTGTTCAATACTTCTCTGATATTGTCGGAAAATATTGTCCCTAAGTTGGAATTACGTTATTGGGTACTTACGTATTAACGCTATCGCAACTACAGCTTTATTTAAAAACTAAGTAGTCAATCGGATTTCAGTGGAAAATGGGCCGATATAGAGTTTAACATAGATTCAAAACAGTCAGTCTCTTTATTAATTTTAATAAATGGTTATTAATATTTATTTATTTTATAAATGTAATTTAACCAAACTTAACCTACGCTCGCTTCGCTCGCTAACCTTGACTAATTAAATAATAACCTATAATTAATAATAACCTTGATTATTTAAATAATAAATAATTGCAATAATTACTGAATTTATTAAATAAATACTCAAAAAATTACGGTGTTAATTAGTCAAGGTTAGCGACCGAAGCGAGAGTAGGTTTGGTTTGCGGTGGCGTTAATACGTAATTAAGTACCTTGATCATTATTTCGTTTATTTGTTTTTTGTTTCCAATCATTTAATTACTCTTTGGTTTAATATAATTCTTCTGATCCTAATTTGTGTACATGTTCTCTAGTTTTCAAGTATTCTCTCTGTTTATATTCATCATCTTCTCTTAATTTTTTTTTATTCTTCCCTTGTTTTTAACATTTTCTTCCCCTTTATATTCTTGAATATATCATCTTCTTGTAGTTTTTTAAGATATATTTCTTCATGTTATCTTTCTTTTTCCTGGATGATTGTTTCTTTTTCATTTTTGATTATTCACCAAATAATCTAATAATAAAAACACCGTAAGGGGTAAATATAACTGTTTTTATTAGAAAAAAATATATATAACTCTTTCCTTTAAAAAAGATAAAATTTTTATTTAAACTGTACAGAAATTACCAGGACTATAGAACGGTAAAATAAAATAAAAATCTTTTACTTTTGTATTAGTTTATTTTTAAATTAAAAATGCACAGTATGTTCACACTTTTACTTCTGCAATAAAAATACTAGCAGCTGTATGCATGTTCGGAGTTATGTTTTTATTAAATTCGTTCAAGACATATAAAAAATTTTATTTTTAAAAAAAGGAATAATATTCTTTTCTCAATTTTTATTATTATTGTAGTTTTTAATACTATTCTTTATATTCATTATAAAATGGAACAAGTATGCAGCTTTATTTTTTCTAAATAAAACAATTATTCTTTATTTATATGTATATATATATATTTTTTTTTTTTCATTCTAAAACTTTCTTTTTCTGTTTCAATAATTCTGTTTAACTCAATGAAGAAGATTACAAAAAATTATTTCTTTCATCACGTTCTATAAAAACCGTGTAATGGCTTGTTATCCTTACAGTTGCTTTGACATTT
This sequence comes from Lycorma delicatula, assembly GCF_047948215.1. Classification (NCBI taxonomy): domain Eukaryota; kingdom Metazoa; phylum Arthropoda; class Insecta; order Hemiptera; family Fulgoridae; genus Lycorma; species Lycorma delicatula. Next base: position 112,293,173 of record NC_134461.1, on the reverse strand, counting down.
TTGAAGTAAATTGTGCTCATACCATGTTATCTACAATTGTTCGGTTATATATCTAACAGATAGATTTAATAAAATATATTTTCACACATTATCGTAATTTTACATTCGACTTTATAGACGGTGTACGTACGATATTTAAATCGATAAAACCATTTTTAACATCATACACTGTTTTGCTGGATGTTTAACAGTTGGATAGCTCATCTTTACCCAAAATTAACGACCAAAAAAGTTACATAATTTAAGTAAAAGAATTCAATTAAAAATGTCATAAAAAGAGTTAAGAGTTTCATTAAATTGAAAATTTATACATACTTTAATGAATATTTTTCGAAGTTTGAAATAAGTAAACACAGCAACTAAAAAACACGATTATTTTAAGCTTATCATGTGGTGTAACAACTTTACCTCCCTGAAAACATTATGTAAAAAATCTGATGTGGACACCGTATGACTTCCTTGTACGCTTATTAAATTACACAGAGACATATTTTGCTGCACGTTATTTAAACTTATTTCATCTGAAAGTGAAATACGATCCTCCAATTCTTTAATAAAGTGGACAACTACACAGTTGCATTCTGTTGGATATCATATTGCATCACATTTTTTTTTTTTGTGGTGTCCGTATCAGCATTTATATTAGTTTACATATTCATTTTCTTTCACATCGCTCAAGTAGTAATGTGTGCAAGTGGAAATATTTCGCCGGCCTCCGTGGCGCGAGTGGTAGCGTCTCGGCCTTTCATCCGGAGGTCCCGGGTTTGAATCCCGGTCAGGCATGGCATTTTCACACATGCCTACAAATCATTCATCTTATCCTCTGAAGTAATACCTGACGGAGTTCCCGGAGGTTAAATACAAAAAAACCCCAAAAACATGAGATCGTCTCGGATCCATAATCATTCACACATCCGTTTGAATCCGACTTCATATACACATTTTTTTTATTTTTTTATTTAAATATATTTATTTATTAATAATTATTAACCTCTGTAAAAATTGTTGATTAAAATTAGAAGTACATAAAATTTTATTTCATTAATAACTTATTAATGAAGAATATTTTTTTAATATTCTTCTTTTTTTGTTAATATTGTATTATTATTTATCGTAAAAGTATTTACAATCAGAGGTTTTATTAATAAATCAATATATTTAAATTAAAAGAAGGAGATGAAGTCTGTTTCGAACCGATGCACCTTCCCCTTGTAAGATCCAAATATTTCATTAAATAAAATTTTATTTGACTATAACTGTAGAACCAATGAAAATAAGTACTACTTATGAAATATCATTGAAAAGTTCTGAATGTAGCTTATTTCGCAGTTAAAAAAAATTCAAAATCCAATTTTTTTTGGATTTTAGGCTTTTTTGGACACTTTTGGTCTAGTCGATTGCAATCAAAAGAGGAGGTGCACAATTAGACGTTACAACAGTCCTAAATCCTAAACTTCAACATTCTAAGGATAATCGTTTTTGAGTTATGCAAGATACATACGTACATACATGTGAGAATGAATGTACGCTTTGTTATCGAGTTATGGCTAGCGAAAACTTCTCCCGGATTTCAGTTTATCCTGTGAAATGAGATCATACTAATATTTTAAAGCGTTATATTAAGGGATATACTTAATAGTTTCTTATGGTTGATGATCTGAAAAATCGAATAAAAAGTTCACAACTCCATTTGTCGTCATAATTTTTATGATAACTAACTTAAAACAGAAAAATTTGGTGACGAAAAACACGTACTTTCAATAACTTTGCTGACTAATAAATGAGTAAATTTTATAAAAAAAAATTGGGAAGTCTAATTCTGAGAAAATTTATAAAATAACGTATGTGATAAAGTAAAAAATCAACTTTTATTACTAAAAAAAAAAAAAAACGAACAAAACTTAACAGATAAATTTAATTTGTAAAAACTAAAAAAAAGGAATTTTTAGCAGAATAAGTATAATAATAATAATAATAGCACAATAAAAAATGTTAATATAATAAACCTTTGACAAATTGGGTTGGAACACAATCTGTATGCTTTGAAATTAAATTGAATACTACTTATTGTTGCCGTAAAATTGTGGTTATGTGTTATTAATAAATTAACTTTAAGCGGTTTAGTTGTTATTAACATACGAATAATTTTGATTTAAATTTTTTTTGAGAATGAAATTAAGTAATGTTTTGTGTGCGTTGTACTATAAACTGTACCTACATCTTTTCAACTGTATCTGAACTTAAAGATGTGAAATCTCGTTCTGAATAATTCTTTTTGAAAAATTCCACATCTGTTCACTCACGCAGAATACCCTGATATGATTTTATGTACGGCTTAAGCGATACAAGTGTTCCAACTGCGATGGAAGAATACCGAAACGAGGTATCCTCATTTCTGCTATGAAACTGCTATGGACTAGCAATTCGAAACCGTAAAGTGTTTTTTTTTTTTTAATTTTCATAATCTTTGCGAGAATTATACTTCCAGATCTCATATTTCATCTGAACGTCAACAGGTCCATGGTGATGAATGGGACATCGGGGATCTGAAAAAACCCATAAGCGTTGAATCAAATTTTCAGCAACGATTTTCGGTGAGCGTTTGATGTGGCACGATCGACAACCAATTAATATGGGCTCATTCGTACTAGAATAACGTGTAACGGGAAGAGATGATCTGGAACTTTTAAACAATGACTTTCTTACAGTGCTTGAAAGTTTTTCATTGGTGAAACGAATTGAATTGACTACCAACTCGATATAGCACCAACACATTTCACAAATTACTAGCAAATAGACTGGATATAGATGGCGAATAAATTTGCCATCTAGATCGAATTCCTATTCCCTTAGATTACTGTTTATGGGGATGGATGAAATGAGAGGTATACAAGCAGACACAAATTTCCATTGTAAATCAATCAATAAATATAAATTTAAAATAAAATTGTATATTAATTTATTCAATTAATTTGAATACTTATTTTTGAGAAAAATTAAATAAACTAATGTATCATTAATTTTATTTTATCGAGTTTTTTGAGTGTCTTTGCTGTTGCACGAACATCAAAAAACTCGTAACACAAAAACTGGCTGGTTCACCGTATTGGTTTCCTAGGCTATCGCGTTTTTGTTGTTTCGCTTTTTTTTATTGTTCCTGTTACGTGGTTTATTTGTTGCTAGTCATTTTCGATGTTTATCATTGTTTCATTTCTGTTTTGGTGCGGTCCTTTTGTAGTTGTAACCCACGGTTGCCAAGGAGTATTTATTCCGTTGCTACGCGCCGTCTTATTTACTTCTTTGTATCAGTTTGTTTGTGGTAATAATTTTATTTACTGCTGTTTGGTATTTTTTTTTATTTTTCTTATTTTTCACTCTCTAATCAAACAGAAGACAGGAAATTGGTTTAATAATTTTACCAGTACTACACTATTTATATTTTACTGTTTTTTTTTTTTTGTTTCGTACAGAAAAATAAAAATAAGTTATAGCTAAAAGTTACTATGCTTACTACTTTAAAAAGATCAATAAGCACCACTAACTCTGTTAAGTGACGTCATCTCATAATTGAAGTTATGGTCTGTTGTTATTAGCTACAATGAGAATGGTCATCCTTAGTTTAATATTTTATGACGTTAATCTGAATTTAGTTTATTTTATTGTAACAGAAACAAAAAAAATTAACAATTAGAAATATAGTTTGAAAATAATGCCTTTTACAAAAAAAAAAAGTATAATTAATTTAAAAGATTAAAGATTAAGACGAGGATGTTATTTTTTTAAACATTTTTATTATTTTAAGAATAACTGTTGTCTAGCTAGATTACGATAATCTGAAGATTTCAGACATCCTATTTAACTTACAACCACGTACTGTTTCACATAAAGGAAGATATAAAAGATTCGCGTTCTCAGTAAAAAAACTGGGTAAATATGAAAGGACTTAAGATTAAATAAAAACATTTTACATTTAAACTACTATTAAGTTTCTGAAAAATCTTATCTTTGTTTGTATGGTATGGACTTTGCCATACCTTACGTTCTGACCATGTGTATTTTTTTTCACAGTTTTCTTTTCCCGTAAAGAAAATTTCTTTAGCAATCCAGTAGCAACTTCTTCCAGGTAACATCAATTCAATATATTTAAACAAAAATTCATAATGTAACATAGATTGTTTAATAACATTAATTTTTATTTGGTTTTGTCACAGTTAGAGGTATATTTATTTCAGAAGTAATGTTAATGATCAAATGGGTTAGGTTGACGTCTTGGCGAGTTTTGTTGTTATTACTAAGGTTTTCTATGATTAATTTTGTTGTTGTTGTTTTTAGTTATTTAGTTGTTGGTTTATTAGTTGTTTTTCGTCATTCTGTTGTGTTAATGTTTATGTTTACGTTAATTTAGTCGTAGACTGGCCGGGTAGCAATCTTGTCTATTTAGGTTACCGTGTTATTCCTGTTAATTGTGTTAACTGTTTATTTTACGTAATAATTTGTTCCGTAGTTTCAGGCGGTCGTATCTGCCTTTTTGTTTTTGTTTTTGATTTTGTGTTTTGTACGGTTAATATACGTTTATTAGTATTTATTTGGTACATACCTAAGGTTGCTACGGGGTATTTACACGTTGCTAAGACTTTGTTTACATTCGACTTGTAGAGATTTTCTAAGTCGAACTTTAGTGTGTTTATTTACTTAGAAAATAATATTTTAATAAAATAGCTGTTTGGTGTTAATTAATTAATTTAATTCTTATTTGATTATTTTTGTTATTGGATTCGGTCTCATGGCTGATCGAGATCATCCCGGAGGGCTACGACTCCAACTCAGGAGGGAGGTTTTACCCCAGTTGGAAGGAGGCAATCCGATAGAACGAGGAGGTCCCGTATCATCCGGGAAATTCTTCTGGCGATAGCAGTACAGAGAGCGCTGCAAGTTCCGATGGTGGGACTCACCGGAGGTCAGTTACGAAGCAGATGGAAACCAGCAGAAAGGAAAGTACGTTTGTGGAGGTGTTGGCGCGCCGCCAGCAACGGGCGGTCGCCTCCGCTATGGAGTTCAGCGATGACAGTAATGATTTCAGCGGGTATGAAAGAGAATTCCCATCCTTGTCGGCAGCCTCCACTGCCGAGGTGATCGAGGCACGGTCGGCATGGAAGTCCTCAAGCGGAGGCTGATGCTCTCTCCTCCGGCTGTAGAAGAGCAAAAGAAGCCACGAGCCGGGAAGTCCGACCGGGTGCAAGGTGGCTCAGCTTGGACGGAGGACGTGGAATAGTTGGATCTTCCGATTGGTGGTGATCGGCGAGCAACTTTCTTATACCGTATGGATGCTTTGCCTCGTCAAGTCAAGGCCTTGGAATTTCACGTGTGCCGTAATCCTGACACCGCTGCCGAAATTAAGCATCTCTGGGGCTTCTCGCGAAGAGGATCAGTGTAATTCGCGATGTTGTTTGGCTGGTAGTGCCTACGACGACGAGTGTGACCATGTGTACACCTCCTGAGACGGCGTCTGTAACTATACAGACGCCAGTGATGTTGACGTCTGCGGCCACCCAGACAAAAGATAGTGGCAACGCGGGACTTGGAAGTCTAAAAGGCACTTGACGATGGTGTGAATGATAGAGCTCTGCCTTGCTTTTGGGGAACGACCTAGGGTTAAGACAGCCGCATCCAGGAAGGGTGGGAGCTCAGGTGTCCTACTTTTGATGATTGGACGGGGACTCCCTATGGAACTTCATGACGGGATGTAAGACCGTAGTTCCGGTGGGGGATCCCTATGGAGTTCCCCATTAGAGGCGTGGCGTCAAGACCGGTGTCCCGGTGGGGGGGACTCCCTTGGGTCCCCTCATTAGAGGCATGGCGATTGATTAAAGACCGAGTCCCGGCTACCTGGGGAGAAACCTTACTTCCTGCCGAGGTAGTTTGAGGCGATGGCACCCCCTGAAGCTGTGTACAAGCTTACTTTTGGATCCGGCTCCAGAGGGGATAAACAAATGGGAACGATAAAAAAAATTTAAAGTTCAATTACTCTCAACCTACATAAAAATAAAAACGTATTTACTAACGCGAGACAGTTTTCTGTATATTTGTCAGTTTACTTACACTCCTTTTTTTACTTTTATTTGAATGAACTTACAAATTAATATCGTTTGAAAAACGATATTAGGTTTTCATTACGCCTTTCTGTGTTTTAAATATAACTACAAAATTAAATTAGAGAAGAAAACCAAATACAAATCATTAAAAATTAAAAACATCTGATGTGGACAACACATCACTTCTCGAAACAAAGATTTTTTACGATCACAATATTTCCTTTACTTCGTACAAGAAAGTAAAAGAATGTTGAGTGATGAAATTTCCCTTATTTTTTTTTGTTTTGTCAGGTTTTCCAGTAAGACCATGTAATTTATATTTTATTTTATATTTTTAAGTTTTGTTGTTTTTTAGAATGACAGCAAATATCTAATAAGTATCAAAATTCGTAATACTTCACTGTACAAATTAACAAGAATTAGTGATTTTTATTATTTCCATAATGGCAATAGATTTAAAAGAACAGAATTAATTATTTTTAATTTATCCAACAAGAATTAAACTGTATAAAGGATTTATTATATTTTAATTTTAAATAAATTAATAAAGGGAATATAATTCTTTTTAATAAAAGATAAATAATTGACTTCATTAATGAAAGATAAAATAATTATAACAGAAAACAAAAAATAAACCAGTAATTAGTGATAAATAATAACTTTTAGGCGTTTGTAATAATGCTAAAATCTACGACCGAATAAAAGTTTGGTTCGTATATTGGAAATGTCCAACGTAATCTGTTTTTGTTTGCGGTTTACCGAAACGGTTATCCAATTTCTGCTGACTAATAGCTGAACTGGCCGAAACTTTCTGCTTAATTTGTATTACCTAATGTAAATTGAAATTTTACCAGTAGAATAATTTATATTATTTATCTCAAAAAATGTTTTGTACTTTTCTGCTGCTATGTTAGGTAACTAACGAAATAAACTGTTTTCTAAATTAATATACCAGTTTTGGTATTTGGTTGTTTAATTTATTAAAATAAATAAATTAACATATTTTTTAAACAACTTTGGTTGTTAATTTGTTAATTATTTTTTTAAATGTTTGTTCTAATGAAAAAAAATTAAAATTATCTAAAAATGTTAATGACTCTAAAGATGTTAATGCTTAAAACTTTGGTTTATTTATTTTCATCTGAATTTATTTCATGAAATGTGTAAATGTTGAAATGTTGTAAACCAACACAAGTAATTTACATTTGTAAAATTGTTTTGATATAAGTACTAATTATTTGCAGATTTTTCTAAAAATAATTTTATTAAAAACTAAATAAATACACAATATATCACAAAGTTTTCACGGGCTTTCATAAACTATTCTACTTTTGAAAATAATGGTAAAAGTGCATAGGAACATGTGTCCTAATATGCTTCGTTTGCAAATTACGGCTAGTGAAAGATTTCTCTCAGATTTTAGCTACCCTGGTGAAATGAAGTCGTACTGAAATTTTTATGACGTTAATTAAGGAGCAGATTTTGTGAATTCTTATGAGTTATATTCTGAAAAAATCGAATAAAATAGCTTTCAGAACCGTATCTGCAGTAGTTTTTGAAAAAAACTGGAATGATATCCAACCTATTGCAGTAAAAAACGACGTTTTTTATGTTTGATGTACAATAACTTTAAGTGGGTGATAAACACATACAAATTTTAAACATTACTTTGAAAATCTAATTCTGAACAAAATGGTTTAAGATGAGTTGAATAAAACAAAGGAAAAGTTAATATTTTTTTTAAAAACTGTTCTGGGAGACCTATTTTTTCGATTTTTCAGGTCAAAATCCATAAAAACATTTAATCTTGATAATTTCTATACAAATATTTAGATTATCGCAGATTAAGATTTAGATTAATCTAAATCTTTGAATAAAAGAAAATCTCTCTCACTCGCTCTCTCTCTTACTCGCTCTCTCTCTTTCTTTCTCTCTCTCTCTCTCTCTCTCTATATATATATATATATATATATATATATATAATTTATATACATGACCCAATTAGGAAGCAACACAAATTATGGACCCAGGTGTGCACTAAGAGGTAATAGTACTGCTGAGTGTATGGATGTTTGTAAACGATAGAATAGTTCTACAATATTCAAAAGTTAAATTGCAAAGGGTAATTCAGGAATAGTAGTGAGGGTTTTGTATACAAAGTTACATAATTTGAATAGCTAAGTAATGCCGAAATTTAGTGTTACGCAAGTTAAAAGTATTTAAAGGTTAAATGCTAACTAACTGTTTATGCAAACTACGAATATAAATAATTAGCTAAAGTAAAAAAAAAAAATAAATAATAATAAATTAATAATAACAAATCATGATTCTTTTATTCGGTTTTATATTTCTTAAAATCTTAAGTAAAATAAATTTGTTGGAGTAATTATGAAACAATAAGAAAAGAGTAGATTGCTTATTCAGGCTTTAATATTCAGCCAAAAAGGTATAAAAGATTGTGTAAGTCAGGACGCGTAAAATATCTGATGCCTGTATTTTATATCCCAATATATGCTTAATTAATTATATAATTAAATAACAAATCTCACTTCATTTCATCAGATTTTTTTGCGTCTTATACATATTTTGTTAATATTAATAAGGTTATGTTTTACAAAAATTTGTAGCTGTTTTAATTCATATTTACACGATAAAAATAACGTAATAGAAATGAGATTTATGATTTAAAAAATGTAAAACCCATTTGATTAAACGAAAAAAATTAACATTCTAGCTTCTAAGTCAACAATCACTCGTTCGATTCCTTTAAGAGTTTATCTCTTCATCAAGCATTTTACCTACTAATCTTTCATATTAAAATATATCTGTAAAGTCTCCAAGGGTTATATTAAAATTAAATTAAAATAAATTCAGAGTGGTTATTCCTCTTACACGACAGCCCAAATAGGAGTCTACTGTATTTAGGGTGTAGGTATGTATTTTTTCATACGAATTATGAAGTTTTTTCCACCGTAGCAGTTCAATGGCCAAACCGATTTAGATGTATGACAGCGCGTTGGAAACCTTACGTTACCGAGAGTGTCACAGGCTATAAATATATGTTTAAAGAATAATTATGATTCGATCATATAGCATGATTATAAAGCATGATCGAATAATGCCTTATCGTGGAAATCGGTAAAAAGGCTCTCCGGATGAAGGATAGAGTAGGATATAGTAGGAATGAAGAGTGTTCGTGTTAGTGCAATGGGCGATTAAAAAATGTTAGATAACATATGTCTCAGTATCGTTCTGAACAAACTTCACGCGTTAGTGCGTAGAAACTATATTAAGCAGCAATGTTTTATTATTTGGCAGTTCTATTTCTTTTAATTTTTAATATTTATCTTCTTTTAATATTTCTCACTTAATGGTTAATTAATTTTTAAAAAATCATCGTTATATAATTTACAAGGTACACTGTTTTAGTGAAACATGTTAGATAAACGAGATTATTTTGTAAAATATACAGTGTTAATAAAAGATGGTAAGTAACCCTTAAATGTCTTTTCACCTGATCAACATAGAAAAAATGAAATTTGACTAATGCCTCTCTAGGGTCTATTTTTCGGTGTGTTACCACTACATCCCGAAGTACCCAGGCACTCCCATCGGGGCATCAACTCAAAATATTTTAAAAGAAATCGTGACAAATCATTTTAAAAGGCTTTAAAAATTAAAAATTTGACTTAAAATCGTTGGCTTATCTCTTATTGAAATGGTGGCTCCTCTCGAGGTGAGGACAACCGTTGGAACGATGTTACGCAGTTCGGTGGATTTCGACACTGTGATGGGTTTTGAGCCGGGAATACTGCAACTGAAATATCGGAAGTGAGGTGGTGAGGGACAGCTCCGTAGAGAGCTGCCGTTCGCTGGTGATGTGAAGTGCCGGCTCTCTCGAGCTCCTGAGCTAAAAGACTGGGTCCCGGCGGGGCCGTCCCTTTGAAGGTGTTCCCAGAGGCGAAGCACAAAGGGCCAAATCCCGGTTACTGGGTGACAGAGGCCGGAAACGTCGTAGCCGGACCTGGCGTTTCCCTCACCTGGCCGCTAGAGGCGAAGGCATCTCCCGGAACCGTGTTCATTCTTAATTAGAGGTCTGGTTCTGAGAGGCAGGGTTAAAAAAAAAGGAGGCAGCTAATTAATATTTTTGACAGCTAAAAGTGACCAAGTATCTCTGTTTTGAAGTTGTTTTTTCATAAAAATAAGAACAATGTTTTTATTAACAGATTAATATTAGGTATGTGTCCGCTTTCGAAAAAAGACCCAGAAAATTGAATAAATAAACGGGAAAATTATAATTATAATTATCTATTTTTTTAAATATTAATAATAGCATTGTTATAGACTTATGTAAAAAAAAAATACGATTATTATTTTCGAATACTGTTATGTTCAACAGCTACCAGATGATAAAATATTCCACTTTTGTTTTTATTGTTCTTCTAACAAACAAGATATAGGTGTTAATAAAGAATACTGTTATGTTCAACGCCTACCAGATAATAAAATATTCCAGTTTTGTTTTTATTGTTCTAACAAATAAAATATAGGTTTTAACACCTATATTTTGTTATTCATTTTTTTGCAAAATATGCCCTTTCACGTAACTAATATATATTTCGAATATGAGCTAAATCGGACCATAAATACAAATTTTCGAAATATCACGACCTCAGCGCCGCCAATAGTTGTAATTGAAAATAAAAATTTTACCAATTTATTCTGTTTCATTTATTCTTTTTTAACGAAAGTAGTATAATCTCTTTTAAATTTTGTTATTTCAAGTATACGCTACCAAGTACTATCAAGTACTGCTACCTAGCGACGCAATTCGTAAACGGATTAGGAAAAAACTCAGGGTTAGAACAAAAATTTCACTTTTTCAAATTAAAAAACGTGAAATTACAAAGATTATTAAATATATATATATATATATATATATATATATATATATATATATATATACAAGAATAACATCTATTTCTGCCCTGATATGTAGCTTTATTTCTTCAAAATTATTATTTTTATATTTTAAACAATTTTTTAAATATTGAAATGTCGATTCTGAAGTTGATTAGAGTAAATAAGTTTTCGGTGTTTCCGCCGTCGGACAAACTCTCGCCGGCGTCATACCGAACGGATTGATTAATTTTATTCTTTTATTCGTTTAAATGAATCAGTATCTTTTTTCCAAGTACCCAAGACATAAATTGTCTGTGTATATATATATATATATATATATATATATATATATAATATATAGATATATATATTTTATCAAACATCTTTTCCAAAACACATATATTGAATTATTATAATTTAAATAATAAGATAATTATAAAATCAAAACCACCAAATACAGTACATTAAAAAGTAAGACACAAACCTACTGTAGCGCTTTCAAAGTCAATACTTCACTTCTAAGTTATAAATTGCATATAAAAAATATTCGCATGTACTACTATGTCAATTACTATCAAAACCTCAATCCTATATCATGGCATGCCATTGAATCATAAGTATTATATATATAATTATATTAAGTAATATATTTACATAATACATATAATCATTAATAAAATTTCACATAAAAAAAGCCGTATGGAATATGGTTTGAAATTAAAATTCTCTATTAAAATTTTTCTTTAAATTCAATACTTCAGAAATTATTCATTTGGGTTAAGTTTTTTTATTATGTACGTTACATGTGTAGATTTGATTTTTAAATTTTATATCTCATTTTGAACTGCCTATTTTTAATTTTAGTTTTTTCTTAATAATAATCTGCATTTACTTACTGTTCTTTTATTTAATGGAAAAGAAAAATATATTCCACACAAATTTTCTACTTTCTATAATAGTAGGTACTAAATTTCTTTTAATAGATAAATATTTCTTTTGAGCGACGAGATAACCGTATTCATCTCTACCTAATAAAAAATTTATCTATTGCTAATATTTTATCAGAATTTTAATTTTCTCATTATAAAATGAATAATGTAAAGAAACAAATGAAGCAACTTAGTGATAATATAAGTTAAATACGTTATCTAATATGTTCCTGTTACTAACAGAACAAACTCTAAAAAGTTTACTTTTAATATAATTTTGAAGAAAATTGCTTAAGATTTATTTAACGTTTAAAAGAAAAAGGTTAAATTAAAAACGGAAGTTATGAAGATAATTTAATAAAATATTTCTTGAATATAAATATTGCTTGTTGCATTTCACATTGATGAATCTATAATTTCTCAACTTTAATGATGGAATTTTAATTGAAAAGCTAAAGTTAATTATCTAAAAATAGTATTTAGAAAGATTTATAACTGTTTTCGTATATAAATTGATAAATACACATAATTTATTTATGAGAAATTTCCTTCTAATAAGAGGTTGTCACGTTATACATTACGCTGTTATACATTTACGTTTAATTACATTAAGAGAACGATGTGTAGTTTATAACAACATATAAGCGATTTAAAATTGTAATTTCCCGTAGATTTTTGTGATGGAAACAATTTTATATTTCTTAAAATTTTGAATTTAACAAGAGAAAAATTGTATATAATATGTCTAATTAATAACCTTATATGATTTTATTTTTCGGAAAGATTTTTTTTTATGTAATAGTATAATTATTTAACCTAATAAGAAGGTAAAAGAATATGCGTACTTTGGATCAGATTTTGGAATCGAATCTTTCATGTCTTGAGATTTATTCATATTATCATAAATGAAGCCTCTACATTTTAACTTTCACCCTAATTTTTCTTTTATTTGTATACAATGCTATGTAACGACTTAAAAATATTTAATATCAGTTAGAAATGAAAGTATAAATAAATTCTTAATTTCTTCTATAAAATTATGTTTATCTAAAAAAAAAAAAAAATGCAGTGCGAAAACTGCGTTTTTATGGAAAAAAAACGCAGTTTTTGTGATGTAAGCTAGACTTTTGTAAGCGAAGTTATCGCGCAGGTTGAAAGCGGTATATTAGTTATGACAGGGAAATATACTGTTGTAACAGAATATATACATGCGATTGCTTGGTCTGAACCTATACCGTTTAATTGTTCATTCCATCCCCCAAACCATATACATTCACTACAACCAACACTAACTACAGCCAGAGGCAAGCAAAATGAACCACTGGGTTTCAACCAACTACGTTTACAAGAGTTATCTACATTAATGTATTCCTGAATATCATTTTTACCAATCCCTACGATAGTAATTTTAACAATTTCTTTTTTAAACGATCGCAGGGTAAACCCCTATTTACATCTTGATGAGAAATGAATTTTTTTAGGGTGTGAAAAATGTTAAGATTGTCTTTGAACGGGGCCTAGCGATTGAAAGTTCAGAGCTCTACCACTCCACATTGTGATCGAGATTACAAATAAAAACATTTTAAAAATTGTGTAATTTTAGTCATTTGAAGTAGAAAAATTACAAGTTCTAATTAAATTAATTGTACAATACGTATGCAAACCCTAAGAACTAACAAAAATATTAAAGGTTTCATATGAACTTTTAACGAGATTTAAAGAAGAAAAATTATCCATGATTTATTATTTATAATCCAATTTATGAATCACGGCAAATCTCATAACCGTAATGGTAAATATAGTTTTTATTAAAATCTCTCAAAAAAACATTTTGAAATAATACATATTTATTTTATTAAATTATAAATTAACACACTCGACCATCGTAAAAAAACGATGTTTAATTTCTACGCTGTCAATTAGCGGCGTTCTGCTTCAAAAGTTATATTCATAATTACTAAGCCAGCAAACATAGTTCAAATACAGTTAATTCATATATATATATATATATATATATATATATATATATATATTTATATAACAAAAAAGCAAAAATAAAATCGCATTAAACGAAAGCCCTAGGATACTTGAATAGATTTGGATAACTATCAATTAGATAACATTTTAAAAGCATACATAATTAAAGAGAATCACAAGCACAGATAAAAAATAAAATAACTAAATTTAATAATCACGACCAACATATCAAATAAAATATGTTTCATGATAGTTATAAATAACCAACGTATTCAGTAATTTTAAACGACTACAGAAGTGTCGCTGTATCTTTGTCAAATTGTTTGTCTTTACTAATTTCAAGTTTCTTTAATGATATAGTGTATAAAAGAAAAGAAAGTGAATAAAATAAACTTTATTGCCTAAATACCTTCAGGTATATGTGTTCAAACAAAGAAAATAAAATATTTATTAATATTATATTCAAAACGACTATGAAAAGCCAAAAAAAAAGTGTATACACTTTTAAAGAAGATTCAATTTTTTTAAATAAAAAAAAGAATTTAAAAATAAAGTAAATATTATTTACTCACTGTACTGTAAGAAAAATTACTTACTGTTCGGAATGAACTGTAAGAAATTTTTTTTTTAAATGATACGATTGTGTACAGTATCAAGTATTTTTCATGTACATATCTTGTATACGTTGTGTGTATGCACATGTGTAATATATATATGTATGTATATACGTATATAATACTTAACTAATAGTTTTAGAAAATGTTAACACTTTCTTAAACTAATAAAATATTAAATAATGAGAATCATATTTTTAAATTTTGATGAAGAAAAACATTTAAATTTTAATAAATATAATTTCGAATCCTGAGTGGCAAATTACGAAGTAGAAAGATTATAAACAAATATAGTTAAAACTACAAACTGTAGCACTTTCGAAAGCCCATAAAAACATATTCGCACATAGTGCTGTCATTTATTTTAAACCACTACCCCCATACCTTGGGATGACACTGAATCAATATAATATATATATAAGTTAATATACCCGGCGTTGCTATGTCATAAATTCTTCATAGGCTCCACAAAATTGTAACTAACTTTCCACAACAACCATAAATTTATTTTATATAATTCAAAAATACAAATATTTTCTTTTTAACAAATAAGGAATTGCTCTGGCGAATCGTAATACTCAATGGATCTCATGATCTGAATAACCATATTTCAACTAACCACAATAACACAATAACCACATGGCACACGATTGTATAAACCTGAAAAGGCAGATAAGGTAAAATAAAAGTGTTCAGCTGTATTTACCAATGGCAAAATTATATCAGTAAATATATACATATATATATACATACATCAGAGGAAAGAAATAGAGATTCACGACTGGAGCAGGGAACAGCAAGAGAAAGACCGAGACCCGGGTACTAGAGGGGATCTGAGAACGGCGTAGCCGGACTTTGTTTCCTCCCTAGTGGCTTGAGGCAGGCAAGAGGCAAGACCAAGTCCTGTTCACTGTAGCGCGGTTCGGGAATGGCATATCCGGGTCCAGTTACCCCGCCTCAGCGATTTGAGGCAGAAAAGTGAGGTGAATAAAAGATCCGCTCCCCTGGGTTGAGTATTGCTTGAATGCCGATCCGACCCAGGGGAGCAGAAAAAAAACAAAAAAAACTTGTTGAAGTAAATATATATAAACAATAAGAACCGATAAAAATTATAAAGTAACTTTTTTTTTAATAATTGAAGCACTGAATTATGAGAAATAATCCACTCAGGCAGGATGCATATAATTTGTAAGAAAGCGCCCTATATTTACCTCTACACAAATAATTATGTACGGATAGAGGGAGCGCATTTCAAAACATTTCATATTGTTTTGGATGCAGTCGTTGAATAGTAGCAACGACTAACGCACACAGAGAAAGAACACTTATCATACATAAATATTTAATAAATAAAATGTATTTACTGTTTTCCATGCTTTACCCTCTCTAATTAGACTTTGTATTTTTTAAAAAGAATTAGTCGTATTCCAAGAAGTTCTAAAGATGTAATGAAATTTGAATTATATATTCCAAATAAAATCATTTTAAACTTCTTTAAAAATTGATTGTTGTTAAATAAATAACCAAAAAATTAAATTACATAATAAAATCTACGTTAATCTCACTGTAAATTGATTGAAGATTTATATAATGTATTAATTTATAATATAGATGTATTTATGTTTTAAAAGATAATAAAATTTTTGCTCACTACTCCAATTAATAGTTCATAAAATTTTATCAATTTTTTATTGTTTTAGACAAAAAACGAATACGTAAATTTTAATTTTTTCAATTAAATTATTTTTTTTTTTGTTCTACGCATTATATCAAACATTTCTGAAGGAAATTAAAATTCGGTGTGGAAATATTTTATTTATAAAATAAGGAACAGTCCACAAACATTTTTTATTATTTACAATTGTCGCCCTATATATTTGACTATGGATATGAACCTTAAGTACCTATAATGTGTTTATAAAATTAAAAAACATTAGCCCCTGATAAATTATACACTCATAGATACATTTTTATTTTAGTTAAAAATAAGAATAAAATCTTTTTGATTTTTATTATTGACTCATTTTTCTTGTAACAAAGAATCTATTTTTATATCAAATCAGTAATTCTTAATATCAGGTAAAATAATATTAGTGAATTCTAGTTCTGCTATTGGACCTAGGTGTTATTTACTAATTTGTACAGCCTCAAACAAGGCTATATATATAACTACACAGTAAAACTATTAACAAATCAATTGTATATTTACTATACTATAATCTTCAGTAAATACGCCAATGTAAATAAAAAATTTAGTTTAGTAGTACTGACTACTAAATAACAATCAAATATTTAAAAAGCAAATTATATATTATTGCATTCCTTACAGCGGTAAATATAAAATAATTTAAGAAATTACATGTCAACTGTCACATTTACCGAGGTTTGTTTAATTAAATAAATATATTTTAAAGAACAGTAATTTCGTTTTTGATTGAAACCTTAGTATACGGGGAAAATTAGCTGTTAACTTTACTTACTGGATTACTCCAACAGAATGTACATGCAAAGTTATGAAATTGCATGTATTGCAGAAGTTATTATTTAACTAAAAAACCCGGCAAAGCTTCTCTATTGCTAGATTTGAGTATATATAGATTAAATGAACATAATTGAAAGTTTGATAAAACATAAACAAAATGAACATTATGGAACTTAAGAAAATTTAACCTTTCCCAGTCTCCGTTTTATACTTTTTCCTTTACATTTCTCGTTTCCCCACGTTGCCCACGTAACACGCGACGTTGCCCACGTACGTAATTTTTTCAACCTAAACCGATATGATTAAATAACCTATTAACCTATCCTTAAGATTAAATAAAAAGAAAAGATTATTAAATAAAAGAAAAAAATAAATTCACAAAAGTGGGTATTTATTTCATTTTGAAAATTTATGATTATTTCTGTGAAAGTACTAATGGAGCAATATATATAATTTAACACGATTTTATGCATATGTTTTCATAACGATGAAATTTAAATAACGATGTATTTATGTTTCACTAAACAAACAGTCCTTTTTTCCTGAAAGAGACTAAATAAAATATGTTTATTGTTTTGATGTAACGTTATAGAAATTATTACGCCTTATGCTTGACTGTATTGGTAAAACATGATTTTATTTACCAAAATATCACTTAAATTTATGTTTTTAATAAAAATGATAGAAAAAATCAAACACGGACAATGTAGTCTGGAAAAATATATTTACTCTGTTTTTTAAATAGTTATTGAAAAAAGGAAATACAATTACGAGTAACGCATAGCTACGTTGAGTACTGTATATTTTAGTTTTTTCAGTGTGTGTGTGTGTGTGTGTGTGTGTGTGTGTGTGTATATATATATATATATATATGTGTGTGTGTGTGTGTGTGTGTGTGTGTGTGTGTGTGTGTGTGTGTGTGTGTGTGGATGTGTAGATCAATATAAGTTAAAATATGCTATAAGCAACTAGAGATGAATAAATTGCTGCTACGTGGCCAACCTGTGACGGGTGTATTATTTCACCATGCATGAAAAACCGGATCTATGCATATTAACATGAAAACATATGCATAAAATCGTGTTAAAGTCCCTACGTAAACTTCTTCACCTTAGAGGATATTATGATGTCCGATACAACAGTAATATATCTCTCTTTAAATAACGCACTAAGAAAAGACGACTGTTGTGCAAGATTTATAGACGCCATAAATACTAAAACTCATATAACTGTTGTATTCCTGGATAGAGAATTACCCCCGGATGTGCATCAAACAGATTTAGGACAAAAAGTTAGAAATTGTTGATAGTGCAAAAAAGTTATTAAAAATTCAAATTAGTTTTACTGGCCCGTTGATGCGTCCGATTGCCACCGACGCTCCACCGTCACTATACGAATATTTCAATCATAATACATATATATTTCTCAATCATTGTACAACTGTATTTTTTATGTTATGAAATGTTTGAACGGATCCGCTTGTGGCATAGTAAAAGATAAAATCTATACCTGTATAAGATCAAAAATCAAATCTCACGTAATTATACAGTAAAAAAATGATTAAACTATCATTTATATCTTGGTAGCTATAATCAACTAAATTATATATTACTGGCCGGCCTGTCCAGAACCTGGATCTTCGGTGCTCAGGTCAACCCAGACGAATCCCGGAGCCAAGTTAGTGGCTGCTTGGGCCATCCGGAGCCAAGGGCCCTACCGCATGGCCGCAGAGCTCGCTTCGCTTGCTATTTCCAATTTGCCAGGTAGACCGGCGCCCTGGATAACCGCAGAGCTTACTTTGGTCACCATGGTCACCAATCCCATTAACCCAGAAGGCTCCACCCCCCCGGACACCAGCACTGTACGTTATCTCCATCGTTGTGAGAATAATACTAATAAATAATAATTATAGTATTCAGGCTTTATAGAAACATTCATAATTTATTCTTTTGCCATGGTGGCAGAAATATAATAATGTATTAAAAGGGTAAATCTATTTTTTCCTTAATGAGTAACTTTAAAAAAAACAACTTCACTCTCCTTGGGGGGGAGGCGAAGATATAAAATATATTTTTAATTTTTTAACCTTCAACGGAGCTAGCTTCAACGGGCTTCGGTCGATTGCTTAAAACCTTCCCTAGGATATCCTAGAAAATTTAAAAGTATCCTAAAAATTTAAAAGCAATAGTTAAGTCGGTTTTCGCGTAATGCAATACCAAAAAAACAGACAAACTTATGTATGTATAAACACATTTTCAAATAACCGTGATTTGTTACATCGAGAGTATAACATTCTTTTATTTGAGGAAAATTTTATTATATTATTTTTGCCAAATTTTTCATTCGATTGATTCGAATCATTCAGTTCAAACCTAGCTCATTAAAGTGAAATTTAATTCATTAAAGTTTGCTTCAACCGGCAAATCTCCACTACTACATATCTACAACAATATTATTCATTTTTTTTTTGAGATTTTCGAGATGTAATATATCTAAAAACTTTCTCAGTTATGCCAAGAAACATGGGTAAAATCTGGATACAATTAATCCAGTTGTTTTTTGTCTCTTTCGAACAAACAAAAACCTTCTTTCTCTGTATATAATAATACATAGATTATGCATTATTACATATGTGTAGAGGAATGCTAATCAGACGACTTTTTCCAGTTAGCTAAGTTTTCAGATATATGATGGAATCAATCTAACAAGGAAAAAGTATCTTGTTTTGAAATAATACTTCTACACATTACTAAGAGAACCAGTAATACCTATAATATACTTAAAACTAGTTTTACTACCTGCTCAAGGTAATACGTGTAAAACATAGTTAAAATATTTATAAAGCCATTAAGACATAGTTTATTTACATTACATTCCGACAGAAAATTAATATAAGCAATCTGAATGATATATGAAATATAAAATACGATTAAAATTTTAAACTAATTGTAAAGAAGTTTAAATATTAAGCACTCACAATTCGCATCTCATGCAGATAATCATAACATATAATAATTCTCATGATCCAGATATATTTTTTCTAACTTATCATTATCCACACAAATCGAAATGTATATATTTGACAAATTATAAAACTCAAAATTTACATCAATTATAAACTGAAGTTATTCTACCGGTAGAAACATTGAATGGTTCTCATCAATTAATTTATAAAATATCAGTAAAATTAATAAAACAACATAAAATTTACACAAATACAAGCTATTTTATCAGTTTGATGGATTAAAAAAATATGTGATTAATATTTTGGAGTAGTCTTCTGATACGCAAATAGTTTTTACAGTTCGTTGCAAAAAAGGAATGGGAAACTACTTCATTCCTTAATTTTAAGACTATTAGAGAACGGTTGTTATTTTTGAGAATGATGTATATATTTTTATGTGTAACAATTTTGTTTTTTTTATTTAATATACTCACAAGATTAGACAGAATTTAATACCTTATGTAGATTCAACAATTTTAATTCAAATAAATCAAACCGTTTAAATACATTTAAGATATTATTATTCAGCTGAATGTAATACAGTTATTTTTAAAGCGCCTTCAAATAGGACCTAATATCTAATATCCTTATATTCTAAAATGATATTAAAAAAATCTCTCTATCTTAGACTTACAAAGAATCATTTATTTAATATAATCCTAATTTTTTATTTCATAAATTTTTTTAATAAAATGATTAATACTAGAATCATCCATCACAAAATATATTAACAAATATTCCTTAACTTTAAGAAACCTGCTTCCAAATACACAATTTTTTTATATACTATTTTCTCAGATATTATTAAAAATATAATTTTACAATGAATTATTAATAAAATAAACTGCTCTCATTGTATTATTTTTTCGTAATATATTCAGATATGCTGACCTTCAAAATATATATATTTTAAATCAAATAAATAACAAGATTATTTACTAGAATTACCAAAATTGATTTTTTTATTTTCTTTAGTTTGATAGATCACTCATTTTCAGTGTTTATTTTATATTTTGATAAATATTTGTCAATCAGATACATTCTTTCGTAGCAAGGAATTCTACTAAAAAGTGTGTTTATACCTATATATAATGTTGAAAGCGATAAAATTAATAGAGCAATCGAAAGTTATAGGATTTCTATTTTATTTAAGATAATCTTTAGAAAACTTCAATGTCAGGAATAAATTTCCCAAAAAATTATTAGATTATGAATAATTATCACAATAAACCAAACTGTTGTACGGTTAAAAACACGTTACAGGTAGTTAAATAGCTTATTACCCGAATAAAAATTAGATATCTCCGATAATAAATGATTTGTAATTCTGCTAATGATTTCGATTAAAACTATGTTAACACGGGCTGTTATTTTCATAACATGTTAAATTTCTACTTGAGAAAAAAAGCTGTTATAAAATAATCTGAAATATTAAAAGTTCATAAAAAAAGACATACAAAGATGTTTCGTATAAAAGGTTTAATCAAGCTGTTGAACGACCTCTATTGTGGTTGAATATATGTTATATGTTATTATTGTGGTTATCGTTAAATATTACCATTTGTAAATTTTTAAACGATTATATATTTACTGAAAATATTCTACAATTTGGGATAAATTTATTGTAATATTACTCCAAATTATTTCAGAATATTAGGTTCAGAATGTAACGTCAAAGTCCTTATCACGTTTCTTTTGAATATAAATATCATAAAATTTGGATTGCGATTTAATATTTTTAAATAGAAATTTATGAGATAGAATTTCTGTATTTAGAAAGGTCTCTACGTGTGTTGATAATTAACAAATAATATTAAATCATAATATTATCAATGAATAAAAAAAAATTTTTTATGCATATGGTTAACTTTTTTAATGTATTTTTTCCCGGTAGCAATAAATTATCAATAAGCTAAAATAAAGTCCTTATACTGAAACATATGTTAGGCTGCACTGGATTTTTTAAAAGTAAATATCAGTTATGCAGATTACTTTTAGTAATCCAAATGGTCGACTTGAGACTGTACAAGACTACACTTTACTTACATATCATTATCATTCATCCTCTGAAATAATACCCGACGGTGATTCCCGGAGGCTAAACAGGAAAAAAAAAGTTAAAAATAAGTTGTCTAAATATTGCATTAACCTTACAAAATTTTATTACTATGGCTGTATACATATACGCCTAGTGTAGCAATTAAATATTTTAATTAAAAAATATTATAACATAATAATTTATATATAATTAATAGATGCAAATGTATTCAAATGTATAAGGATTAGTCATGTTTATGTTACTATCTAAATAGCGCTATAGCAGAGCTATATATGTAGAAGGGAATGTATTTTAATCAGAATGTATTAAAATATATTCCAATTTGATCATATGCGGTTTTCACCGGTTTGACACCTAAGGAACCCAAAATACAGGATGAAAATTTTCCAGATGTTAATGTTCGTACGTAAATGTGTTCCATGTTGGTCTCTAAATCACCATCTATCTCCAGAACTACTGGACCGATTTTGAGCAAACTTGCTCAATTACTTACATATGGGGCATTGATGCCATTAAATTTTTAACTTTAATGGTCATGGGGAAGGAGCTATTCAGCAAGGTATCTTGACACATCATCTAACTGAGGTCATATTTTCTAGGCACTTTTGTTAACAATTAAAATATAACAATATTTACAAAAAATATCGACTTCGCAAAATCAAACCATCACTTCAAAAAATGCTTTTGTAGTCATCTATTATCTTGTAACTTCACAGGTGAGTGGTAGAATGAAATAAATTAATAAATATTTAGTGTAGAAAAGTAACTTGGTCTGGTTGGGTCTGAACTCGATCGCCCGGTTGACTCAGTAACTGGTGCGTTGTTAAACCTCCGGCTACACCAGTCTATTAAAGATAAATAGAAAAGTTTCCGAAGTCAAAGTGTAATCTACGCACGGTAGACCCATATTTTTCACAATTTATAAGTTTAATTTAATATATATATTGTTACCACATATTTGCATAATTTAATACCGGCGAACGAACACGGTAGCAACTCAGATATGACCTAGCGCACAGTATACGGACGCGCTGACACACTCATCACTACCGCCGCACAGATGATCTCCCACCATAGCGGCGCTGCGGCCCCACCACTCTCAGGCTCCAATAAAAGAGCGTGTACGTGAGTGAATTTTCAATTCATCGTCGACCACCACCTGGAGAAGACCAAGAAGAAGATGGAAGAAGACAGAAGAAGTTCCCTGTCTGGCTCAACACGGGATGCGGACGCTAGCTTCCCGCTCCAGCTGGCCGGGGCTTCAATCTTCCTGGTCGGTGGACTTAGCAGCAGTAGCCGGCCCAGCGTGGGATCGCTCGGGGAGATCCGCCTCGGCCGCGCCGACCCGTCACTGCGGGGCTCTGGGGGCCACCACAACTACGCTGTAGTGGGGATCCAACTGCCGCTGAGGGAAAGCCCGGTCTGACTTCAATGGTCGAGCCGCAACTCTCCGATTTCGCCGGAGACTAACTTCCGGATCCAAACGGAAAAATCGGCTATTATTAATTACTAGCCGTCGCAGCCATTCGACGACAACGGCTCTTTTCAAGGCTACCAAAAATTTAGTAATTACAACGAGCTTTCGAAGCCAATCGATGACAAAAACAGCCCTTTTCAGGGCTACCATAAGGTTAGTAAGTGTCATGTGCCGTCGAAGCCATTCGGCGTCAGTATATATATATATATATATATATATTGACCAAAATATATAATATATATAACAAATATATATTTGTATTCTTTATTTTATAAATAAATAAAATACATAATAAAAAAAACAAAACAAATATTATTTCAGTTTACAGCACTTTATGTTACTGACTACAGTTTTACATATATTGTTTGAAGCCACTTTTTGTAGATGCAATGTGATTGTTGCATCATCCATAAAACATATATTTAACGGCTCAGCTTAGTGCACCCAAGGGAAGTTCCACAACATTCAAACTGCAGCTTATTTAAACTTCGTTTTTATGATCCCAAGATTATAACAAGAGAAAAAAAAGAGAAAGTGAGGTGGAATGAGAGAGAGTGAGAGAATAAATTGCTTCTTTTGATTGTTTTACGGTTTTGAAAGGAAGTAAAAACACCAGATGTGGTTAATGAAAATTCACTGCATTTTATAATGCACTTTATATTAGTCTTTAGCTCGTATTTATAACTAACATAACACACATTATTACATTTGCTTTTTCTAACATATCTTATTTTATTACTAAAAACGCCATGGGAATTTTATCTCATGCTCTGACATTGGCTGTAACTCCTGTTAATTTTTTTTTTAGTACAGCTTTGTTTATTTTCTATATATCCCCTTAAAAGAGCATAAATTATTTTAGATTTGGTTAATAGATCACATAATTTTAAAGAAATTTTTTGCATACTTTTATTACTTGTTTAATAATATTTTCTTGAAGTAAAATTTTAATTTATTTTTTTAATTATTTTTAACTTAACTTTTTAGTATCTTGTTTATAAAAAATTAAATGATTTAAGTCAAATACGTGTAAATTTTCTAAAAATATTCAAGTTAAAATATTTAAAAAATATATATGTGAAATTGTTAGAATTATATAAATATAACTCTATTAAGTCGTAACCGTAAAAATTTATATTTTGACTAAATTTTCAATTAGTTTTAATACGTAAATAAAGTAATGTTCAATACATGTAAAGAAGAATGTTGGTGTGTCCGTATATCTTTCATACAGATTCACAGTTTTATTCTGATCGTGATGAAAATTTTCACACTAACAATTCCAAACAAGAGGAAAATTATTATCTATATTTCATTTTGAAAAACTACACTGTCTCCTTTTCTGTAGTTCAATATAACCTCTAACCAACTACAAATTTTGCCATAAAGTTTACAAAAATATAGCTAGGAAGTCTTTAGTATGGAAATAGATGATTACTGAAAAAATTATTTTCAAAATCTTAACTATAGAAGGACAATCAGAAGTGGGAAAATGTTAATATTGGGAAAATAATTATCTTGGAAAAGAACGCTGGAAAACTAATAATTTTGGAAATTTTGCTATGGAATTTCTGATTCTGTACCCTTCAAACCTATCAAACTTCCACTGAAGAGAAGAAAGAGTTAGATAACTCTTGCAGCCAAGAGATAACTCTAAGAGTTCTCCTCTTAGAACTCTAACAGCCAAAATAACTCCTGCAGAGTTATTTTGGTTCCTGCAGATAACTCCTGCAGCCAAAAAAAAAACCATCCGTGCGTCGTAAACACCTGAACAACGGGAGGTTCGTCTTCAGAAGGTGCGCATCCGAGCTTCTACTTAAAGAACAGGGAAACGTTGAAGAAGCAATTACTTTGTGTGAGGGGCTCGACTTGGAAAATCCATGTTTTTTGCAAGGCCAGTTAGATGTAGCTTGTTCAAGTATAGACACGCCAAATAATTTCTTTATCTGTGCTCCGGATGGACAAACAAAAACTCAGTTTACTATCAAGCTTTATTTTAAAACTTTGAAATAAATAAGATTGTTGTCGGAATGTCATCACAAACCCCCCCTTTTACCTCTTATATAAACACAAGAAATAAAAATATTTAAATGAAGGAAGTGGCTCAATTAATAAAAATAAATAAGATAATTTACTAACATAATTACAAATTATACGAAGTTATAATTCTTTCTATTTTATTATTATTGATTTATTTTTAATTAACGTTAATTTCCATTTAAAGAATTATAGAAACAAAGATAATATTAACTGCAAGTGATAGAGATGCATATATTATAATATTATATATTCTAGAGGAAAAAAATCGTGTTCTTAGTTTTATAAATAATTACCTACAGATAAGCGAAACTGTCAAAGAAAACCCCATTGAACTGGATCTAAAATTATTAATCATTAAATAACGAAAAAAAGTCGAACACATTATCTCAGAATTCTGTTCAATGATTGATGAATGGATATAGAAAAACGAATTTAATCACTTTTACTATAAAACACAAAGCTACCATGAGAAATATATTAAATTTCCTTTATATTTACCTTCGGATCAACTTCATAAACTTGAGTAGTAAATTATACAATTCTTAAACTTCAAAGTTTTAATATTTTCAGCACTATTTCTTGTAATATTATTACTTCAATAAATTTTCTGTAAGTGTGTACAACACTTACATGAATTAGTAATTCATTATTTTTCATTAAAATAAAAATAAAGTTAGAATAATAATTGAAAAAAAAAAATAAGAAAAATGAATTTCTAAACAGCCATCACGATCATTTTAATGTACTTTAAAAATTCATATCATGAAACTGATTTAGTAAAAAAAAAAAAAAAAAAAAAAAAAAATGAAATGTACATAGAGTAAAAATCATGACATTAAAATTGAAATATTTTCCTGGTATTGGTTATTTTTTATTCTTATATAGTGGAAAAATATTTTTCCTATGTTTACTAGGTTAAATGGAAGAGAGTAGAAAAGGTTCCACTGAAAAATATATAACCAATTTACAAAAAATTTATTTTTTTCTAAGAGATCTTTTGATGAGTGGGGGAGGGAATAGGAGGATATTTTCTGGTATTATTATTAAAAGTTCATTATTTATGACTTTAATAATATTAAAAGTTTAAATAAACCAAAAAAATATTTGAAAAAATTAAAAAAACATACTGTAGATACGGTTCTGGGAACTATTTTTTTTCGATTTTTCCGGACAAAATCTATAAGAAGTGACTAAATCTGCCTCTTAATTAACAACCTAATAATTCCAGTATGACCTCATTTCAACAAAATAACTAAAATCTGAATGAAATTTTTCACTGCCGTAACTCGCAAACTAAGCATTTTAGGTCATATGTTTGAATGAACTTTTTTCATTATTTTCACGAGCAGAATAGGTTACAAAAGTTCCGGGGAAACTTCGTGATATATTCTCTATAAAACATATTACAAAATAAATATAACAAAAAGAATAGTTACGAAACTGAGTCACATGTTTATTTTTTTTTTTCGATTATAACAAATATATATAAGAGTATATATATTTATATGATACAGGCTGGCTATTCACGTTGGAGAATAAAGCAGTGATAATTACATCAAAATAAACAAAAGGACGACAAAATAGATAAATAGATCAAGGAATAAAATAGAAGAATATTCTAATATTCTATGGGTTATAAAAGTGCACCAACTTTAAAACAGAATATATCGTCGATTAGTAAATTAAACAAATTACGAACTTACTGTGATGATAATAAACAGTCAATACACCAATTTCAGAAGAAAAAATGGAATAATCGGTCATAGAATTCATAAACCGATAAGTTTAGGTAGTTAGTATTTTGTTTATTTATAAATTCATTATTATAACAAAAAATTATATCCATATAAAATATTATATCCAAAACAAAAACAATGAAGAACATCGTTTTAATTTACAAAAGGTAAATTTAGCTTGGTTTAGATTAATAAAATAGGTTCTTCAAAGTTTTAAATTAAACATAGAATGAAAACCAAGAAGTACTCTGGTATTACCCGCTATCATTTCCCAACTAATACCAAACCTATTATACCGAACCTATTAGGATACGCCTTCCGAGATTAGACTATAAATCTAACGGTCGGAATTTTAGTCCCAGGTTGAAAACAGGCTACCTTTTAACTACCTAGTTTAACCGCTGAATTAATTTTACTTAAATCTCATTTGATTATTCGACCGGAAAATAAACTTACAGATTAAACATAATATTACTCTTATAAAAATAGTTTTGAATAATTTTTTGTAGGAAGAAAACTCGGGAATAATTTTTTTAAAATAAATTCGTTAAAATTTGTTTTTAATTTTAGGAAACCCTATTTAGTTGTATAAGAAATTATATTTTTGAACGTGAAAATAATGTCCATTACAGAATGAAATATAAAATATGACATTTTATCATCGATAAGCAGAAAAAAAGGAACAAAAAATCTATTGAATCAGAACAAAAATGAAATACTCTGAATTAACTAATAAGAATTTAATTAACAAATTATAAGCTCCAATTGACTACTTCAGTATAATAGGGTATTGTCGACAGACAGGTTTCTGAAAAGAAAATATTTAATTAAAATGATATTGTATCAGGAAATTCATATAAAAATGAAAATTAAAAAAAAAATCTATTCCAGAAAGGAATTAATTTTAAAGAGTAAGAAAAAAATTGGAGTAAGAAGTCGAATAGTTTCATATCTTTAAATTGGTTATATGTGTAATTTTTTCTTATCTTTAATTCGGTTATTTGTAATTTCTATGTAATATAATAGTACAAAATTTTAAAATAAAAAATTATACTACAATATATAACTGTTACATATATATATTCGTAATTTAGTCTGTTTTAGTAAAATTAAAGTAAAATACTGTTTTCTATTCTTTTTTCTCTTTCTAATAAAATTAAATTAAAAATATTTACAAAAGCCACAAAATATTAAAACTAATCCTTTTTCAGTTAATTTTTTTTTATGTGCAAAATCTTGAATTCAGCGTCCACTTATACACAACTTTTAACAACTTAACAAATTTTAATTTGAATTCGTTTTCAAAAATTTAATGTTTAAGAAAGAACTGAAAAAATAATATTATCTTTTTAATTTTCAGAGGGGTTATAAACGGATTTTTTTGTAGATTATAGTATTTTAAATTGTTTAGTATTATTTTTAATTAAAATATTACTATCTGTACAGTAATCTTTGTGGAGTAAAACAACTAATCGCAAAATTCTTTTCATAAGAAAAATTTTCATAGATGGAGGTCAAGCTCTCCGGAATCCGGAAATAAGTTTTCTCATATATTTTCCAAACAATTTTCTTGAAATTCTCGGCAAACATATATATACAAAACCAGTAATACTATATAATAATACAACAAAAATATATTTTTATACATGTCACTACGTTTGAGCAACAGAAAACTGGGGCAGTGATAATATAAAAAGTTTCAAATAATTTACATGCTGCATAAAATTTATCATTTTAAAACATATTTTATATTAAAAATTAAATATTACGGGAAGTATGTTTAATGATAACTTATTTATCCGATGGATTTCAAAAAAATAATTGAGGTATAATTTCTTCAAATATTTAAACGAAGAAATATTCTCTGAAGAGATAAAATAACTAAGAATTCAGAACAATAATTAAAAATTATTAATTTCTTTCTAACATTTCTGTATTTGTTATTTGCTATTTTTTATTTCTTGCCTTTCAACATTTAAATGATTCACGTTATTAAAAAAAATCATTTAATTTATAGAAGCTAATTTACAAAAAAATTATTATTCTTCGATATGAAGCAAATAAATTTCAACTTTGTAGAATAGAAATAACTTTTAATAAGCATTTGTAATATTATAAAAAAATAAGTGTTATATCAATAACATTATTTTTATAAAATAAAACTTTAATTGGCACAAGTAAAGTTTAGCTTATTCCAGATCATTAAGTACCCCTATCTATCAGAGATTTACTCGTACATAAGTCAACAGAAGGCTTGTGTTAGAATGAGATATCTGTTAGAACAGGAGAATAGATAAAAGAAAGCAAGAACTGGCTCCGACAAATGAGAAGTTAAGAATTTCTTTTTGTGAAATTTCTGTTTTAAAAACTACAAAATATTTATCATTTTTTAAAACTTTACTTATTTAAAGTAGTTTATTTAACAAATATTGTTTTCGTCGTAACTCGCTAGAGCCTAAGAGAAGGACAATTTATTTTAAATTATTCAACCTTTCTGTAAGTACCGTTATATTTGCAACAGAATTTCAACAATAACAAATATTTTACAAAAAGAAACTTGTAATAAAATCTTTCTTTGATTATCTGAAACAGTATAATAGACTGACTGAAGGGTATTACACTGAAACTGATATTTATTATGAAATTTATGAAGATTAATACAAGTATACTCCTCATACAGAGTAGTATCTATTGCTTTACAATTTCAATAAAAAGTAAGTTGCACACTGTAAAAATTTATTTACTGTGTATGTAAAATAAAATTTATTTAGCGTTATTTTAATGAACTGGAGGTTATTTCAAATTTTTTGAGTATGTCGACTATTATATTAATATTTATGTTATTTTACACATTACATTACCAACTGTAAGAAATATATTATTTTTAATCATTTTAACTAGCAAGTACCGTTGAATATTTATATAGGCGGAGTTAATTAGAAAATATTTTTTATTTAAACATAACTAACAGAAATAATATTTATCATTTCTTTAGATTGCTTTATTAGAAAAAGATAAGATAGATTCACGATATGGCTCAGGTCTGGTAAGATATAAATCTGGATTACGTATTTTAAAGACCAAAGACGTTCAAACGTCCTGTCATTGAAAAGTATCTTTCAATAATAAATTTTTTTATCGCCTTCATCGTTATCATGTCTTCTAAAAAAATTCTGTGGTTTAAGATAGCGTAAGTTAATGAAAACATTTAATCGATCTTCAACTATAAGAGCCTCATCTTTTACAGAAGACCTCGTAAAAGCAATCTACATCTAGAACGTCCTTTATTTCAGGACTTGTTTCATGTTATCTACACACAAACTTATTACTTCATGTTCTTTTATACATGATACCGGAATATACTGAAGATATAATTTAGTTTTTATTAAGATAAATATTTTTAAATAAAATACTAAATATGTATGGTTTTATGATTATTGCAAAATATAATTTTAATAAAAATATAAACTAGATGGTTCACATCTAGGAACTTGGAAACCCGTTTTGTTCGTTATCCTCACGGTTGTGAGAATAATACTGTTAAATGACAATTAAGGTTTGAAAAGGTCACTTTCCTCTAACGTCCCCATCGTTCTTGACGTAGGAGTTCTGATAAGCTCCTGTCTAGATGAACATAACCCTTTTGGTTCACCTTTCCATTTTGATAATACGGACACCAATACTTTTTTTTATTTGATAATACTTCTATCATGGCGCCAATATGTCCACGGTTGACGTAATTAATCTGTACATTGTAGCTAAACCAATTATATCTTTATGTGATCATGGTTGCTCTACAATGACATCAACATGAACTCCGAAGAATATAACTGCAACTCGCATTGCAGCTCGAAGATGGACGTAGCGCTATCGTAAGCAGCTAACCAAGAATCATCCACCGGGTTGGTCTAATGATAAAGCCGTCATCGCAAATCACTGATTTTGAAAACGATAGTTCTAAGGTTTAAGTCCTAGTAATACTAGATCGTGGATACCAGTGTTCTTCGATGATTGGGCTTCAATTAACCACACGTTTCACGAATTGTCGGCCTGAAACTGTACAAGACTACACTTCATTCATATACATTATCCTCATTCATCCTCTGAAGTAATACCTTACAGTGGTTCCGCAGGGGAAACAGAAAAGAGAGAGAGAGTGAGCTAACGAACAATCACGCACTTCAGCTGTTTCTGACGACTGAGATGCTTTTATTCTTTTAGAAGACTCTGAATAATATTAAGAAAGATTACTTCGCTTTCCTGATAAATTTTTTGTTAATTTTTGGCAATAAATATTTTAATAAAATATATTTAAAAATATATAGATTGAATTCGGAGATCTTTCTCTTTTACCATGGTAACAGAAATATAATGAAGTAAAAGAATTAGTTTTTTCATTATTGAATGTCTTTATAATCAGAACCCCCATAAGGAATATCGTAATAATTGTAATTGAAGTTAATGATCAAGCCTCTAAGGAATAAATCTACAAAGTTTTATTAAAATCTCTCCAACAGTTTTTGAGTGATGCGCGCACATGGGCAACCCCATTTATCATTTTGTAATAGATATAGATTAATTAAAAATCTTCCCAAACAATACCTTGAACCTCAAAACTTTAACGTAATTATTAATAATTTTATTTTTATGGCCCAAAGAGCGTAACTATGATCATAAAATTCAAGTTTTATATAACGCAGTATACAATATCCTATATAAAAAATCGATATGGTTTTCAATATAGACTAGCGGAATAATATTTATTAATACATCTACAGAAATTTGAAAATTTATCATTAATCTCACATATTCATTAGAAAAGTAATCTATCGTATTCACTTGCGCAGATTTGCTTTTATTGTGTAAATGGATTCTATTATACTTGCACTATTGATGTAAATGGAAGCACTAACGGGTTGTTAAACATAATGTAGCAATACTACTTTGTGTACTGTTATTTTAATGATTAAACAAAATGAAATACATACAGCAAATGAAGTAAAATACAACAGACTTCAATTATAAACAAATACATTATGTTCGCTATTAAACTTCAACATTATATGTTTGCAGTGTAGCTTTTAAAAGTTGAATAGGTTATATAAAAGTTTTATGAGTTTACATTTCTTCAACTACAGTTTTTATTAGAAATCTATAACAACAATAAAACAACTTTATTTTAATGGCTAACAAAATATGACACACAAATTTAATGAGCTAAAAATCTTCAATGAAACTGTTACTTATTAAAGTAACTTCATTAGATATAAAATATATATATATATATATATATATATATATATATATATATATATATAGAGAGAGAGAGAGAGAGAGAGAGAAACAAATAAGAACAAAATATAATTTTTATAGAAATAACGAGATTTTAAATCGAATGAAAACTAAAAACAAAAAAAAAACAACACAAACATATAGGTACGTGAGCTTTTCCAAGTACTAGTAAGGAAAACTTTTTTCTCATTAATAAAATAATATTTATCTTCTTTTATCAATTGGTTTATTTAAATCTAATTTTTTTAATAGTCTTGAAATATTTTCGTTTTATTTTTTCAGAAAATAAGTCCTTTTTATTTTTTATAAAAAAATAGTTTTAAAAAATTTTGTTAAGAAAATTATTGATTTATTTGTGTACATTACGTAAACTGAACTGTTTTGTTAACCGATTTTATTTACAATTTGATGTATTACACATAAAGGCGTTAAAATAATTATAACATTATGAAAAAAAATTATAATTATGATTTCAACTAAAAATACCATAACATTTGAAAAAAAAAACAATAAAATAATAACAAAAAAGTAATATTGAAGGCAATTTTCATAAAACATTTACCGAAATAATTGCAAATAATAAATGTAACAACAAGAGAAAAAAACAATAGCTAGAATGAGATAGGAGAGAGAAATAAATTTATTTTTTTAAATTCTGAAAGAATGAATCAATGAACTTTGAAGATGGCCTTGGTGAAAAATAGTAGGAGTAGCTCATAATATGGGATGGGATGGGAGATACGGTATTGCCATCATATAGGTAAAATAATGAAAACGATTGCTGAAGTGAGATACAGAAATTAAAACCAATTATTATTATTTGTTAAAAACATATACCAGTAAGTTATTATAGTCACACGTAATTTAAAAAGAACAAATATTAAATGAATCACCAAAGTAAGTGAAAAAGTATTAAATTAGTGAATACAATGTTACATATATTGATTAAAATTTATTTTTCTCTTATCGTTGAATAATTTTTCTTCTGCTACAATTTAATTTGAGACGTCCAAAACATTTTTTTGATTTTTACTTTTGATTAAATATTTACACTGCGTATTGAATGCAGTATAACTACCACAGATAAAGTATGCTACTCGGGACAAATTTTGCATGTTGACGATATTTCAGATCTTGACGTTTCACACCCATTCGTATACCAAAAAACACAATTTTGGCATCGAAAATTTCCGATAGGATACACCTAACATATGTATATATCTATGTTGGACTATCTTTTTTTTGATAAGTCCAGATTAGATGAACGGATTTAAATAAAATATTTTCTGTGCACGGGGATTGTGCAATTGAAGGCGCAGAGATATATGGGTGGGTCTCATGGGTCCAGTACTCAAAATTTTACTCAAAGGGTTGGTAAATTTTTTCTAGTAATTTAATGTTTTTTAGGTAGACTTAAGGTATTTACTACAACAAACTCTCACAAAGGGCTAGGAGCAAAAATAATTTTTTTTCTTTTTTTGCAGCTTCTGCACTCAAAACTTTTAGGCAGATTTCATAAGAAAGCAACCTGTTGTAACGGGTACCATGATTCGACTTCCGGAAAATTTCGACATACCTTCGCGTTTCACATTTCCCAGACGCCTAAATCACCGTCAATTCAAAAGCCTTTATATATATATATATATATTTCACTTACTTGTGAAATACTTTATTTTATTTATTTTTACTTTATTTTTTCTTGTGGACACGATAACTGCCGTAATTTTGCACCAATCACTTTTAAATTGTTCCTTAAATAAAACTCGTCCTGAAATCTCGGTCGATTTCCTTAACGGCCAAATCGGATGATGGGGTTGGAAATGGAAGAGCTTTTTCGAAAAAACAAATTGTCACTATAACTTTCTTGTTACGTAAAATATCGAATTCGTTTAAAATTCCTACTATTCTTTGAATAAGGGCCTAAAGGTTATCTAAGAAACGTTTTTGATATCACTAACCATTGTCCAGTGGGTGGAAAAAATGGGGTTTTGAAGATAAAAAAATTCATACCTTCCGTAATCGGCACAGTATCAAATCTGTTTAAATTTGTTAGTCCTCTAAACATTAACTAAAACTGAAAATTTTTTGATATGACCCTTACGGCACGGGGTGACCAAATTGTTGTTGGAATTTTAAGAAGATGGGGCTTGTCGTATGCTAAACATACTAATGGAAATAGCAGGGCTGCAAAATTGGAATACAAACGAAGGTTTTCGAATAGAAGAATATTACTCACGAAACATTTTCCTTAGTTTTCAAAACTTGCGAGCTAATGGAGCTTTTCGAAAGGTTGTTTGTTTCATTTACCGACGTGTAGAACCGACTGTACTTGAATAAGAAAATATCATTTAAATGACACAACGCAGTCCACAATTTAGCACTCGCTAAATTTCAAATCGAACAGGCATATGTCGTAGTACATAGAGGACTAAAAAAAGAGAAATTTTATCCTTATTATTTGCAAACTGTTCAAATCGTTAACCAGGTGACAGTGAAGTCAGATTAAATTTTTGTCGATAGGTACAAGAAAATCGAAATATTTCCCGTTACATTTTATTCACGAAGAATCTATTTTAACAAGAAATGGAATACAAAAATTGAACAATAGTCACAGGTGGTTCACTGAAAATCCGAATACAATTAGAGTCAAACTTTTATTCCAGATTTTCTATAAATGTATGGTGTGTTCTAATTGTGGACCAGTTAATTGGATAATTTATTTTTCAAAATCTCTTTTCTATTATTATATACAAAAACGTTTAACAAAATCAATTGCCAGTTCTGCTAGAAGATTTATATCTTGACAAAAGGCGGAAAATGTTATTCCAACATGACCTTGAATCACCTCTCTATTCACAAGATGTTACACACCATTTAAACACAATTTTTCCGGGAAGATGGATCGGTTGAGGTGGGCCAATTAATTGGCCCACCTCCGATTTAAATCCCTTGGATTATTATCTTTGGGGGTCTTTAAAGGAACGTTTTTACGCAGAAAACGTTAATTCCAAAGAAGGATTATTGAAAAGAATTTAAACCGCTTTTGAACATTTTAAGAACGACCGTGAAACTGTTAGAAAAGCTTCCTTTGATGTTATATGTCGCACTAGATTTTGCATAAACTATTAAGGAGATCATTTTAAACAGTATTTGTAGAGTATGCAAATTAAATATAAAGAAATAAAACAAAATTAAATCAATAATTTTTTTTGTCATTTTATTTATTTTTTGTTCTGTTTTTTCTTCAATAAATTTTGATTTTTTAAAAGGTTTGTTTAATTTTTATTGGACTTATTTACATCACTATGTTAAACCTAAAAATAGTTTTTTTCAGATAACATATTTTTCAGTTTTACTTCGGATATCATGAAAACTACTGAAAATACAGTTCTGTAACTTATTTTATTTCATTTTGCAGATCAAAAACCACAGAAAACCAGTAATTTTGGTCCTTAATTAACGTCCGAAAAATTTTAGTACGACCTCATTTCACCGGAGGATCTGAATTCCGGGTGAAATTTTTCCCTAGCCGTAATTCGCTAACAAAACGTTTTCATACCGATGTTTAAATCAACGGTTTCCGTTATTTTGATGAGAAAAATACGCTTGCGAAATATGTTGGCTTCGTCTTGGGACACTCTGAATATAGAAGGAAATATTCTATTATTGGTAAAAAATTACCTCAACTTTTATATTCTCAATGTTTTTTTTTTTTTTTTTTTTTTTTTTCAGAGAACAAATATTCAGTTTATATCGATGTAGATTGGCGTCTTTGCTTCCCTTTGTTTATAGAAAAATATAATTCATTTAATACAGCATAATATTTGTTCATAAAAATCTTATGTAGGTCTGATATATACAAAATTACTGGTTATCACTATATGATAGATTGATTTAAAAAAAAGTAACTGAATATGAACACGAATCTATTAAACCTTGTTCCAACAATATCATCATACTTTTCTATTTTACCGATAATTTTTAACCATTATTATAACGATACAGGTTACTTTTATTAAGAAAAAAACAATTATTCAAAAACCAAAAACTAAAATAATTTTAAATATTTTAATCAATTATAATAATGAAAATTTAAATTGGATTAACTAAGCACGTACTTGCAATTTCTTATAATATTCTACTTGTATAAAAATAGTTAGAAAAATGTAGCATTTTTTAATAATCTTAATATAGCCAAACAAATTAATTTGAAAATAAGGAAAGTTATAATAAAAATTCCCTCGAATATTGCAAGGAAAGCATTTTAAATTTCATGCACAACGAAAATGGCAGTAAACGTTAGTAAATTTCTCGCTCAATCTTTTTTTTTTTTTATATTTAAAAAAACTCATACAGAGATTATTATGTAGGTTTGTTTATTATATTAATTTCAAATTGTTTGTTAATAGATGACGAACAATATTGTTTAAGACGATGGAAAGCGTTTATTATATCACATTTGACTTTCTTTTCTTTCTTTTTCCTGTTTAGCCTCCAGTAATTACCTTTCAGATAATACTTCAGAGGATGAATGAGGATATGTATGAGTGTAAATGAAGTTTAGTCTTGTAAAGTCTCAGTTCGGCCATTCCTGAGATGTGTGGTTAATTGAAACCCAACCACCAAAGAACACCGGTATCCACGATTTAGTATTCAAATCTGTGTAAAAATAACTGACTTTACTAGGACTTGAATGCTGGAATACTCGACTTCCAAATCAGCTGATTTGGGATGATGCGTTCACCACTAGCCAAGCCGGTGGGTTACCACATTTAACTTACTTTGCTAAAGAGTCACTACATTTTTATTCAGTTAAAAATTTAACTTTCACAGATAAAGTTTAGTTTCCGTTGTATAAAAATAACTATCAAATGCCAGGAAAGTATAACATTTTTGTTGTTAGCTTTCTTCATAGGTCATTAATTTTGTATAAGACAGAACACACATAAATGTGTAGATAAAGCATCAAATTAACAACGCGTAAATTTAAAATAAAACTAAAAACTTTTAAATTCATTTTTTATTCATAATTATAATAAACGTGCTAATTGATAACAATATGTAATTATACAATGTTATTAATAACAAAGTAATCATAACGCTATTATCTCAGAGCAAATTTCTGGATAACTGTAACAGAAATGAGGTTTCTCAATTTACAGCTTAAGAGTAGAGCATAACAAAAGGAGCTTTTTGTTATAAGGTACAATCGAGCTTGTTTCAGCTGTAGTAATGTCAGACAATATACATTATTGTCCCATGTTAGGTATTATTTCCATTTCTCCATTTACCTATACTATTCTAGTATGTACGTAATGCACTCTTTTTAATAAACAAAAAAATAAAACGTGTTCCAAATGCTGCTTTTTATTAATTAAAAAAGAAATGTAAGAAAGAATTGTCTATCCTTTTATAAATTAAAATGTTAAAATTTATTCAAAAATATTTATAATAATGATGATAATAATGTTTATTATAATAATAAAAACTTTTGATTTGGATAATATGGTTCTTAAAATAGAGAAAGGAATTTTTTTTATGTGGTCAAAATATAAAGAGAAAATTCCATGACTAAAAGAATTTTTTACGACTGACCATCACACGAATTCATTCTAAAAACATTTGAGTTTCTTTTTAAAAGTTTTTTTTTTTTAATTATTAAAAATTAAAATTATTAGGAAGAATATATGAGAAGTTACTTGAAAAAATTCTCATATCATAATTTTTCTTTACTTGATTCCATAAAAGCACCATATTAAAGTATGCAAATAATTTTAATACTGGAAAAATAGGCATTAAACACATCTTAAGTTCTGGTAACAAAATACTGTATTATTTTCAAACGGGTAACTAAAAATAATATGATCATCCATTAAATAATCTTGTATCTTTTTGTAACCCAAAAGAAAATGGAAAAGTATTGCTTGACTTTCCCAACTACGCGGCCAAGCCATACACACAATATCTTGCACACAGCTTTTTCATTCTGCATTTACGTCCGGGATATAGTATAACTTTTTTTTTCTAATGTAGACAATTCTTGATTGCTCTAAATATGAAGCAAACTTTCCAAAAATTTACGACATATTTATAACGTATTTAAACCCAATGAAAGTACAGAAAAAAATAAAAACAAAACATGTTGTATGAAGTGGGGGTTGATTTAAAAAAAAAATGTTTTGGATTATTTATATGTGCGTAGTAAGTAACAAATATAATAAATTTTTCTCTAAAATGCCTCTGAAGAAAGTCGAAATTCTTTTTTCGAGATATCCACCACCCCCTTAACGAATTTAATATATATATATATATATAATCAATTCTTTACATACAGAAATATTTGATTTAAATTTGAAGAAAAGCGGTTCGATCAGTCCTGAAGTATAAGGTCAAAAGTAATGGTACACTCATACGTATATTCGTACAAACGTACATAGCTACATACTTACATATATCTTTTGGTCTGGATGAACTAGTTAGACCCTAAAACGCAAAATACCCGATACCTCATTTTTGACTTGATCATTATACTTTCCCCTTTAATATAGCTATTCTTGCTACATTCGCCGGGTAAAGTAAAAGCCAAGGATGAGATTTCCCTTTAAATAAAGACAACACTCGAACAAAATATATTACTAATTTTTACTTACGTGCTGCTACTGAAAACATCCATTCACATTCTCAAAAAAAGAAATCTATGGTTATAACTTGTGAGAATTTCATTCATCATAAAAAAATTTTGGATTAAATAGATAGGGTTAGTATGTTTCCAGGGTTAAAAAAAATGAACTGCTCAAACATTTCCCAGAAAGGATCAAGGAAAGCCTTGATCCGAACAGCATAACCGACAAAAATACACATTAAAAAGATAACTAGATATTTTTCTTATTATAATCTTAAAGATAATAATGATTTAATGAATAATATTGAAGCAGTTATATTTAGATAAACTGTATACATAAATAAGAGTGTTTTGTTTTTTATACAGATCTGTAGTTTAATTCCGAGCGTGATGAAATTTTGCGTCTAACAGTTCCAAACAAGAGGAAAACTCTAATCTACATTTCAGTTTGAAAAACTACTCCCACTTTTCAATCGCTCAATGTAGTCTCTAACAAACCTCAAATTTAGCAAATAAATGTACAAAAATATACCAAGAAAATAAAGTCGTTACTATGGAAATCGATGATTATTGAAAAAATGATTTACCTCAACAGTGATGAAAAATTACATGCTGGTCAACGACGTGCTAATATAATAGTCAGACGTGCTAATATATAGACAGACGTACATATAGATAGAGGTATGTTATAAGCCGGGCGAAACTGGGTACTCACCTAATAGATAAATAAATGCTGTATACAATTAAAAAAAAAATAAAAAAAAAATAAATTACTAAATATTTTAATAGTATTCTTTAAGTAAAAGAAGTAGCAAATAAAAAAAAAAATATATACAAAAATTTAGGTTTAATATGATTTAAAAATCCATGAACATTCTAATATTTTTTCTGTAAAATATATACTAGCATAATAATAAGTAACTTATAATCGTCAGTAGATCTTCAAGATTATTTAGTAAAAAATTTAAGTGAAACAACAATAAAGTCCTTGATCGAAGTATTATGCTAAAATAGTCTTCTTGTCTGATTTAAACAGAATATATTTTTAGAAATGAAGTGATTTATATTTTTATAATTTTTTCTGTAAATTTTATCATTCACATTACAAAAACGCATTAATTAGGATTATCAGCTTGTAACAATTCTGACATTTCAGAAATTTTAATTTAATAAAATCTAATCAATATTTGTTATATTTATATCAAGATAATATTTTATCAAGATATTATTTTTTTTTATATTTCATTATAATAAAATCTATTTCACAAGAAAGTACGTATCATCTTCCAAAAAAATGCAATCAAAAACGAAACAATGCAATAATTTTTAATAAACTATTGATTTTACTAGTAATTATTGAATTTTCAAAAATAAGATATAACTATTAATTAAAGTTTATTTATTCGAAAACCTACAAAAATTTAGATAATATTCTACGAATTTAGATAATTTCTATTTATGCAATATTTTGATGATATAGGTCAAATATTTATTTTACTAAACTTATATAAAAATCTGATTTTATTGTGATGAACTGTTGAATCATACTATAAATTACAAACATCAACAATATATTTATTTTAATTACGGTCATGCATTCACTGTGAAATGATCTGTAACCAATTAACAGCTCAAAAACGTTATTGCTGCACATTTCATTCAAATTTACTGATAAGATGGTTAATAATAACTTCACCCTAGCCCGTAAGTATAAAAAAATTGCCTTTTATATTTATAGAATGATAACCGATGTACCCAGAACAGGTGAAGTCATATCTCAAATTAAAAAATATTTTATGTAAATGGCAAGCAATTAAACTCAAAATGATGGAATTTGAAAATATTATGTAGCATTTTAACGGCTCTATATAAGTACTTAAATCTTTAAATCACTAATTATGACCATGGGATAAATATGCAAACAAATGGGCAAAGAAATTATTATAAAATGATCTTTCCAGTTACAAACTTTAATAACTCACGTTTAATAACACACATATTGATGAAAGTAGTATCACTGGAAAGGGAAACTCAAGAAATATTGTATTAAATTTGGTTCACATCTTCATATCACGTGTGCTCAGTGTGGGCTATGAGTGTCACGTGACACACATCGAGCCTGTAATCCAATTTCTGCCATAAACGTTGTAACACTGAATGAACCACTAATACAAAGGCCTCTGTCATGCAAACACAAAGATTCTGGATGAAAGGGAATAAAGATGGCCGATACACGTATAGTTTGACAAAACCCCTGACGAAAATCACAGGTTGTAAGATCGGGGAATGCCGAAGACAACGCAAACTTTCACTATCGTCACGGCCAGCACTCTCAATTGGATAGGTGTCCCTTCCTGTTTAAAAATTAAACGTTGGATATCCTATTCGTGGACTCACACGAAACTCTATCTCACACGCTCCACAATTGTCTCGTTTAGTGGTTGACGGCCGGTCGACTATCGCTTACAAATGCATCCCCTTGCTTTAAGGTTAGAATACACTTACGAATATTGCACCTACTGGGTGCACCTTCACCAAACTCTTTTTAAAATTACATTGCACAACAGAACCGAAGATGTGAAAATTCACACGCCAAATGACTTCTTGTCTTCGTTGGCAGTCATTTTCTCTCCTATCGCCGTAGCAACCAAGTCAATAACTACACGAAAGATCGAAAAACCACTGAAAACTTTTTTAGTTTCCTTTCCATTGATGCTACTTTTATTTTTCTGAGTGTTATTAAATGAAAGTTATCCAAGTTTGTAATCGGAAAGATCATTCGTAATAATCCTCCAATATTAACCATAACTATCTATTACTATTATCTATGAACCATAAGTAATCTACCTTTTTTTTATAAATAAAATACTAAAGACCAGAATTTGTAAAATTTACCAAAACATATTTTTACACAAACTCGAAAATTTAATTTATATTCAAAATTTTTTTTTTACTAAGACATTAATGAACTAAAATGTGAGAAAACAAGGAAGAAGCCGATGCCTAGTATATTTTTAAAAACTTATATAACTTATATTTTAAATCAGGACCTTGAATAAGACAACTTATTTTATATAAATATACAACAATATTTTATATAATAAGACAACAACATTTTACAAAAAGAGAGTTAAAGTTCTGTTTACGTTCTGTACGGTTCAAACATAAAAATTTATTTTACATCATTTTTACATTTTTGCTTTGAGTAATTAATTTGTAAAATTTACATAAAACAACATGTTATTTTAAGGAAAATATGATTTTAAAGCACCAGTCTATCTACATTATTACTTTATTTTTTAACTACGTTTAATTTTGCCTATCTAAGTTTATCATTACTCAAGCACTTAATCACTCCATATTGAAGATATACTTCAGTCCATTATATGAACTGTCATCTTGCGATCAACTTTATTAGACGAGTTAAGTTACAGATAATATCGCTAATGATGTAAAATATAACAGAAACTCTACCCTATTATATAATGAAACATAAATTAACTGTACAACGTTTTGGGATAATGTAAAGGGTTATAATAGTGATAAAATATCAACTTAGTTGCATTAATAAACTCTTAGTCTCGATAGTCGATATATATAAAAGAGAGTTATATTACTTGTTAGTAAAACACATTAGCTCATGGAGAAAACTCATCGCTATAAATAAAGTAATAGTAAAAAGAAAGAAGAACAGATGAAAATAGATTTTTGTTCAACTGCTAATATTTTTTAATTATTTTAAAAAAGATTTTACAGATGATCTTAAGTTCTTAACATGCCCTAATTACGGTTTTTACAAAAAAGAAGTAAAAAAGTAAAATTTGGGCTTGTAATTCTTAGTTTTTTAGCGTTATTAAATTATATTTAATTAAATAATAAAAAAAGGTGACAAAAAGGTGTTTCCTAGCATTGGTTATTTATTATTATATAATAGGAAAAATTATACATGACGAAAGTTTAAAAAAATCGATTTTTTTTCTGCTTATCACCCCCAAAATCACCTCCCAGGAAAATTTATTTGATTTGTATACATTTACTGTTAAATGGAAGAAACTAAAAATATAAATTCACTAAAAAATGTACAACCAAAAAAAGTTACTCTTTTGCAAGTTACTTACGTTTTTTTTACTACTATATTACACTTAGGAAAACAAACAAAAATTGGCCACAAAATTTTCACTAAATAAAAAGATAGCATTTTTTGATTTTTGGAAGAGAGAACTTCAGGACAATCTTTTTTTTAATTGATATAAGTATGTACGTATGTACTGAGCTTAATACAAAATGCACCCCAAAGAAATTAGCTACCCCACTCCCTGGAGATATTGACCCCAAAAATTTATAAACAGATTGCCTCATATACACGACTCTCTATGCCAAATTTCAACAAAATCGGTTTATCCAGTCAAAGGTTATTTTATTTAAACACGCCAACACAAGTACATTTTTTCCCCTACATCTCCGATCCGGACATCCAATTAAGTATACTCGACTCAGGGACGTGTACTTTCCGGATCTTTTAACTGCCTTCCTCTAATCTCCAACGGAAGAACCAGGCCCGGCTATGCCGTTCCCAGCCCCCAACATTAAACCTCACTTTGTTTTTGGTTTGTTAGTGTCCCTGGGTAAAGAAACGTCAAGAAATGCAAAAAATCATCATGCCTCATTTTTTGACTGATTATCATACTTTCCTTATTGCAACATAGATCTACGTAAAAAACAGTTAAACAATAATTTTTCATAATTAAATACTCAAAACCTATCCAAATAACCATAATTATGTAGATACGATGTATTTCAGTTGAACTGTTGGGTTTATTTATCAGTGTACATTATGTATTTTTCTTTTTAATTTATCTTATTTATTCACGAGTATATAATATTGCATGAAGTATTTATAAGCCGTTACGTGTTTAAAAACTGTTTATATATAAGAATAAAACAAATATCAATAATTGTAGAATTTCGTGGTAATAAAATGTTGATGGAAGAATATATTTACAATATAAATAAAATTTTGCGAAAATGTATTCAAGAGAAGAATTATTGACGTAAAGAGAATGATTACTTTTTAATATTTGTAAATGTAGTCATTCATGCATTGAATTCAAATTACTTTTCCATAATAATAAACGAAATGTGTAAATTCAAAGCAATAAATTGTAGTAATAATATTCAACAGATGTGGAAAAAATTAGCATAAAAGAACAAATTACCATTTTAGCTATACAAAACATTGTTCAAAACAAAGTATTTGCTTAGATATAAAATAATAAAATAAGAAAAAGAAACACCGATATAAAAAAATTTCCTTTAATAACAAAATTATTATTTCCTATATAAAATAAATAAACATTTAACAACATTAAAATTTTAATTCCTAAATTTAATTTTTTAATTACCAAGAAATATAGGTTTATTTTAAATATTGTTTATTTCGCCAAGCTGTTTTCCAGCTTCTGCCGGCTCTGCGTGTGTGTGTCTGTAGGCAAATGCAATTACCGCTCTACCGGCTTGGAGGCTGTAGTACCTAGAATAAGTGTAGACGTACTGTTAAACATGTAGTCTGGAACAGACTCAGGTTGACCACTCCTCAGACGTGTGAATAATTGAAATCCAACCACCAAAGAACACAGTCTAGCATTAAAATTT
This sequence comes from Lycorma delicatula, assembly GCF_047948215.1. Lineage (NCBI taxonomy): Eukaryota > Metazoa > Arthropoda > Insecta > Hemiptera > Fulgoridae > Lycorma > Lycorma delicatula. The sequence continues at coordinate 112,248,295 of NC_134461.1, read as the reverse complement.
AAATAAAAGCAATTCCTTTACAAGGAATCGAACCTTCGAATTCTCGACTTCGAAAATCATCTGATTTTGCGATCACGAGTTTAACCGCTAGATTAACTCGATGAGTTTAGTTTACATTCATTTAAATACTGTTCATAAAGAAAAAAAATAGAAATTTCAATAAGCACAAAAGTTTCGAATCCCAATCAAAAATGAAATTTTACATGAAAATTCTACAAAATATTCAATATATATTACATACATATTATGTATATGATATGATAGTAACACAATATATAGTGATAATTCATCAATACAAGCAACATCTGCACGTATTTTATTGATTAATGACAAAACAATAAAAATATGCTGATATTTAGTAAAATTTCAGATAGAAAATTTTCACTGTTTAAAATGATCTACGATAAATCGTAATTCTATTGTATAGGCTAAAATTTTCATTAAAGTGAAAAGACATACACACACACACACACACACACAAATAACAACTGACTGCAGCATCTGTGTTCCTTATTATACTGAAAATTGTGTTACTTAAATACAGCTCGGAAGTTAATTGATCATCAAAATACTACTTATTTTACTAAATTTGGTTAAATTTTTACTACAGCTTCCTGCATAAATAAATAAAATAACAATAATGGATCATTTAAAGTAAAAGTAAAAAAAAAATCAATCTAAATTTAGTTGTTAAGGGGATGAATTTATAAAGTAAAAAAAAAATCATATTTATCTAGTTTAAAACATTATTAAATAAGATTTTTAGCAATAAAAGTAATATAGAAGTCTTAAAAATATTATCAAGATTTCGAGTGTAAATAGAAAGATTACAATTAATTAATCTGAAAAAAATATTCGTAAATAGTCAATTTAAAAAAAAAAATTAACCCACCGGATTGGTCAGAGTGGTAAACTTGTCGTCGTAAATCACCTGATTTCAAAGTCGAAGTTCTCAGGTTCAAATCTTAATAAAGGTAGTTTACTTTTTATTCGGATTTGAATACTACATCGTAGATACCGATATTCTTTGGGTTTTTGTTTTTGATGAGGAAGGGGATACCCAATTACGGACAAAGAGTCGTACTCGCAACAGGTTCCGCTAGTTGTTAAGAAGCGAATGTATTCTTGAACCTACCGACTAAACCTAACCACCTTACCAGCTCCCCCTTACGAGGCCGGATCTGCAATCATGCACTACATGGCCCCAGGAGGTGCGTTTTGACAAGGGGAAATCCGTGCATTATCACCGTCGCCAACCGCGCAAGCGCAGACAAACAGCAGCTCCTCAGGAAACTGTCACTCACACCCCCTGTCCACTGGTCTTGAAATTCGGCCTCTCAGAGGACTTTTCCATCCTGACACACACTCCCAAAACACACACATACATATACACACTCTGGCACACACTCTTTCTTTGCCTTTTCCTCAAAGTCCATTCGGTACTGACGCCTTAGCTTCTAATGCGGGCTCCCCGTGAAGGGGACTCACACCGGGCCCCAGAGCCTCATCGCTACTGTCCATCAATACAAGCACCAACGAACAGCAGCTCCGAAGGAAGCTGTCCATCTCCTCGCCGCTCCTTCTCGACTTTTCTGTTGAAGAATACGTGTGATAAAACTGCTTATTGCCAGAATGACCATTGCACAGTGACCCACGTCCAGTAGTCGAACACGACGTGATCCGGCGTGTCCAACTCCCCACAATAAAAACAGAGGGGGTTGTCCGCCCTCCTCCTGGCATGTAAGTATGCCCGGAACACGCCGTGGTCGGTTGAAATTGGGTCATGGGTCATCCAGTAAGATACCTCACCGAAGTTGCGGTTGACCCACGGCTCAATTTGCCGGATCTGCCGGTGAGTCCATCGGCCATTGGAAACTTGATCCCTGTGGGCTTGCCATTCTTGGAGGAGTCATCTATTCATCTCGTCTCTGTCAGCACCCTGGATGATTCCAATCCTCTTCCTGGCTAACTGCTGAAATGGGGGAATACCGGCAATGAGAAATGCTGCTTCCGTGGAGACGGAAGAGTATGCGGAAATGACGCGGAGGGCGATCCGCCTCTGCACACTCTCCAGTATTCCACAATTCCACTCACATCGTAAAGCTTTTGACCAGACTGTGACTCCGAATAGCAACATTGTGTTAATGATGTGGCTGTATATTCCTTTTTGAAGCTCGCCGTCCAGCCACATTACTCAGGAATCTACTTAGGACCTTGACCATCGTCCCTGCTTTCTCGCTGCTCCTTTGATGTGCACGGAAAATGTACGGCGATGGTCTAACCAGATTCCTAAATGCTTCACCGATCTTACTTGGGAAACCAACGTGTCTCCAATCTTGATCCGCAGTGGAGGTAGTCTGCCGGCCATACATAAAAATGATGTTTTTCTGAAGATATACACAGTCCCTTACTTTGTAGGCAACATTGTACTCAATAGCCTTGTTGGCGATTGCAACTACCTCGTTTCAGTCTTTCGCCAAAACTACCAGTGCAAGATCATCTGTAAAGGCTATTGGCAGAACTCCAGCTGTGTATTGTAATCATCGAAGACTAGGTTGAACAATGTTGGGCTAATAACCGATCCCTGTGGTACCCATCACGTAACTAGGAAACGGTGTTTACACTTAAAATTAGCTATTATATAGTTAGTAAATATTCAAATTAGAAGCTGTTATCAACAGACTACTATGATAACAGAAAATAATACTTCTCTATTTTAATATTAAGAATTAAATTATAATTTTATTAACACACCACGCCTACCAAGCGTGATGTTGATTTATATCAGCTATTAATACAGGATACTTTACTTTTTAAATGCGAAAAAAAGTGTTTTAATAATTTTGGATGAAATTAGATAACTTAACTGGTTGAAATTAGATAACTCGTGTGATGTTGTTGCACCCGTTACAAACATTTTCATGAAAATAGATCATCAAACATTTAAGTAAAAATAATAATTTTTAAGTGTTCTATAATTTTTTAATAAATTATAATTTTCTTTGTTTCAGGTAAGTGGCTATAACAAAGATTGGAAATTTTGAAATATTTTATCCTCACTACAGTTTGGTAAATTTAGATAGCTTTAAAATCTATTAAGTATTCTAAAGTTGGTATTTATAGTATTATAACTAAAATAATAAGGAAAATTTGGCGATATACTCGAAAAATTGTCGGTCAAAATTATTAAAACAAGCTATGATATCTACCTTGCACTTTTAACTCTTGACAACTCAATATTGTCAGAGTGTAACATAAAAAATTACATATATATATTTGTTTCTCAAGGTAAAAGTCAAGATTATTATAATTATTAAGTTTTATTATTATTATTTTAAAATAAATATATTAAAATTCATTGTTTTTAACTGGATTATCTACGAGTATTCTACCGAATGCTAACTTGCAGGAAAACGATTGTGCGAGAAAGGTAGAGGTAAATTGCAGAAAAATACGTAGTAAAAAGTTATATATCACATTATATAAATATGTCATATAATATCACATTTTTTATTATATACGTGAAATATTCTGAAATAAAGAATTTGACTTTGAAAATATAATCCTACATATTGCAGCGAATACATTACAAACCGCTGCCCTACTAGGTTTCCATGATCAATGGTTGAATTTCGTTTGAACGAATTGATTCCAGAATTATTTTAATCGCTAACGAAATAAATCCCGAAGCACATCAAATACTCTAGGAAATTTAATCCTAGTTGAGTAAAGTAAATTACATAATGACGCTATTGGTAAAAATGATTAATTTAATTTTGGAAATATAAAAATTATTAAAGTGTATAAAATTGTTTTACATATTAGATCTTTTAATTAATAATCATTCTGATGTTAGATTTTCGATTATTTCTTATTTGGATAAAAATTTTAAAACCGTATTTGTAAAAAAAATATAATTTTTATATAATTCCTTTTTTAAAAATTCCATTTTATTTCTATGTTTATTTCCATTTATTTAGAATTTGTAGAAGCCTTATTTGTACATTTATTTCACGTTGCACATTCAATTAATTATAAGAGGATGTAAAAAATCTATGAATTTGTAGAATAAAGCATACAATATAATGTAGATCTGATTCACAACTCCTAACATTATTTTTTTCTTTTTTTTTGGGCATTGAAAAATGATACCCCATTTTCTGTTGGATATTTCTAATTATGGGATATGTAATTATGTAATATGCAATATGATTTCAACTTATAATTTCTTCTTTATAATCACTATGTATGATAGAATAAAATCTTTGACGAAACAACCGTTGACATATTGAAGGTTTAAAGAACTACAAAAAAAATTTAATATTTACCAATTAAAAACCTTTTATTTTGTATTCTGTAACCAAGAACTGAATTTTTCTACGCAATGGAATTTTTTGGGCAATATTAGGAATGATGTAATCATAATCTAATCATGGTAAATTTTACAAATTTATCATTGACAGTTGGATGATATTAAATATTACGAACTCAACTCGTAACATATCTGGAAATAAACAAAATTACTATATATTTGTTGAAAGCCGGGATAACAGCAACTGGTACATTTATTCCTTAATATTGATCAAGAGACAACTGATATGTAGTCCTCGATTATTCTCGAATTAAAAACTTTCCATTCACATCAAAACGCGTTAAAAATCAGTTTTGCGTGGTGACGTTCTTAAGTGTTTTTGCCATATGCACTGTAATATTCCAATACATTTTCACATATTGTTCAACATTTAATCAAGGTAAAATCATAGTTGTAATAAACTTAAAATCTTTTCCCAAGTTTTTGTTTTACAAATAATAGGATACAAATTTATGATATTTTTTTTTTTTTTTGAGGTTTTTAGGGGCATCGACTACTTTGGTCATTAGCCCCATCCCACTTCAAAAAAAAATAAAAAAAGGGTTCAAAATTTCACATTTTCATGTGTCAAAAAAATGATCAAAATTTTACTTTTCTTATAACTTCTGATCCAATAAAATTACTTTCTAGGCTTTCCTTTCGGCCATCCTTTTTTACGTTTCTCCATTCTTCTGACGGCCTCAACCTCTGATGACAGCGTATCTGAGGCCTCAGACATGGCATCGTCTTCCTCTATTTCGGATGCCAGTGACGTTCTTCGGCTGACGTCAGTTGATGAAACTTTCGCCGGCGCTGTTAGCATCTTTGCTAAAGAATCTAAATTAATGTGCGATGATGTCTCCGCGGCGGATGAGCCGGACTCTATCTCTACTGCAGTACTGGGTCCGGCTGAAATAGATGCTCTCACCGAAGCTGGTCTTTGCGCTTTGGGAGGCTCTATTGGTACAGGTTTTATTTCATCTGCGCCTGGTGCTTTTTCTATAATAACTTGCACCTCCATTTCCGCAGATTCAGGTTTTCTTGTCACAATTTCTTTAGATTTGTGACTACACGACGGAGCGATCTGTTTCTCTTTGTCAGATAAATCAAGATTTTTAATTCTTACACAAGTTGGTGACTTTACAATCGCAGATTTAGCTGGTTTTTTAAACGGCGCTGGTGTGTCTCTCATGTCAACGGCGTCAGTCCGGGGATGAGCCTTCTCATCGTTACTTTGTTTTCTCTGATGAGTCGACTCAATCTTTGAATCAATGATTCTTTCAATCATCGTCGCAAGACTTGGTGCCATCGTGTTAAGCAACTGCTCCACATTAATTTTAGATGTGGAAGGGGCAGCCGCTGCTTCTGCATAAGAAGTCGATGGTCGTGGTGTACGCTTATTAACAATCTTCTTTGCTTCAGGATAGCTTACCTTCTGAAGCGTTTTAACTTCCTGAATTGCTCTTTCTAATTTATATGTAGGGCAGTTTCTTGAACGACAATTGTGATGCCCTTTACAGTTAACGCAGGTTGGAGGGTCTTTACATGGGTAACCCTCATGTGTTTTCTCTCCACATATACGTATTTCCTGAGCTTCACATCTTGCTGCTGTGTGTCCGAATCGTTGACACTTAAAACATCTCATCGGCTGCGGGATGAAAGCTCGTACATCAAGCCGATGGATGCCAGCTCGTACCTTTTCAGGAAGATTCGGCCTATTAAATGTCAAAACATGCGAGGCCGAAGGAAGAATCTCACCATTTCTTCTCATAGTAAGTCTGCGACATTGAGTTACTCCCTGACTCGACATTTCTTGTACAATTTCTTCTTCTGTACAATTAAGAAGATCGCGACAAACAACAACTCCTCTGGATGAGTTCAGTGTGCTATGCGGTTGGACAGAAACCGCAAATTCACCGATCTTCTTCAACGCCAAAACTTTCTGGCTTTGCATGTCGTTGATGGTTTCGACATGCAATCCATTAAAAGTTTTACGAATTTCCTTGACAGGACCACCAGCATAATTTGTAACTTCTCTTGCGATAAGGAATGGACTAACTTTTTGAAAGTTTCCATTCTCCCTTGTAATAATTAAAAATCTTGGCTTTGGTGCGCTATAGCCAAATAGACTTTTCTTTAATTCTTTACTGATTCTATCAGCATCTTTCTTTATCCTATCAGATTCTTTACTTTTTTTCCTCTTCGCTTGCGGCGAATCGGAGGTTTCTAAACTAGGGTGTTTACGTGCACCCTCTGCCACGTTTGATTGTTCAATATTCATGAACAGTGGATCCTTTCTGTAGCAAGGCTAGCCGCCGGGGTACACCCCCACTCCAGGGCTACTAACCTTGGAGGTCCGATCCGGTACTCCGGTGGAACCGGCATATGTTTGTTTTATCCTTATTACAACACATTGTAATAAGGATTAATTTACATAAACTATTATATTTTTTAAAACTTAAAATAAATATTATGTACTTTTACAAAAAAAAATTAATTAATGAAAAATAATATTAAATTAATATTATTAAAAATTAAGAAATCAAAATATTAAAAGTACTGGAACAAAAAATCAAATATTTTAAAATCATATTATTATATTTTAAAATTATATATGAAATAATTTATAATTATAATTCAGATCCTTAATTTAACATAAGTCTAATTAAAATTGTAATTTTATTTTTCTAAATGCGTTAAATATAAAAAGTGATGATGATTTGTTAGTCCGTTATTTCAAATTTACTTAAGCCAAAATAAAATGTTGACATAAAAATTAAACAAATTTATCAATTACGTTTGTACTCCTTAATTAAGGATAAATTCGCATACAGATTCAAAGATGAGGAGGTAATTTAGTAAAGGATTCAGGCATCTATTCCGAGCACGTCCTCCGTAAAGATAAGCAGAACCCGTTACCCACTCAACTTTAACTTAGGTAATTAGTAACAGTAAAAGAAAAAGAGAATTCTTTACATTTTTAGTGTCTCCCAAATGTCACAAAGTAAACAAGAACAAATAAATACAACATGACTATTAACAAAAATAATTTACTTTATTCTCAAAATAAATGGTGTTTCTTTTTGATATAAATAATAAGTTGCAAAAAAAAACGTAATAATACTTCAAGAAAACAAAAACTAGAATTGAAATTTAGGTTTACAATCACTTTTGTTTTTTAAATTATTTTATCTCAAAACCAACTAATTTAAAGAAATTAATTTTTAGAAATTATTTTATTATCTGTCATTAAACACTTCTTTATAAATTCTTGTATTATTTTATTTTATTTATATTTGACTTAAAAATTTTCCATTTTCATAAATTAATCCAATCCCCCAGCATTTTTAAGATAAAAATTACTTTAAAAAAAGTATTACAAACAGAGTGATTCAGAAAGAAAGAGAAATAATTTGGGAACTGATTCTAAAGCTTTAAGTAATAAAAACATATGTCCGGTAATGCTTTGTTATCAACTTACGGCTTAACGAAAAATTTTGTCCAGATTTCAGTATCCCCGGTGAAATGAGGTCATACTGAAATTTTTAAGGCGTTATATAACGGGTAAACTTAATGGTTCCTTATGTTTTATGTCCTGAAAAATCAAATAAAGCAGGTTTCACAATTGTACCTCACGTAGATATCAAAATATCCAACGTAAAACATAAAAATACGATAACGAAAAAGACCCAGGGTAAGTAAAGCAAAAGACAATGACAGAATATTTGCTTAACTAAGTGAAGGAGTAGAACTTTGGGAAGCGTATGAATAAACCTGAGAAAGCAGTATTGTATCACGTGATAAACATCGTGTACGATTTCTCCAGGATATATCAAAGAAGGAAACAGATTCTCCTAGAGAAAATGGATCCCGAACATACTTGCCGATTGCTACTGTTTTTTTAGGTTTTAAGTTTAACTTCGTTAAATGACTAATAATCGAATAAATTTTATTATTAAAACTTGTCGAAAATTTATTACAGAGAAAAGTAATGTATATGAATACAAAAAAGATAACTTTTATTATTAAAAAAAAATGTTATGAATTTTCAAAAGTTAAAAACAGCTGTTTTTAAACGGAAATATTATATGCGCAGCAAACGTCTAAGAATTTTTGGAAATCTCGTCTTTGGTACTCACAGACAATCTGAAAAAAAGGGACCGTACCGAAACATTATATTTCACTACCGGACCAAATGAAGCTATTCAGGCTAAACATCCGCATCCCCCCAAATGAAAGAACCTTTTTACCACGATATTGCTTCTGCACACACGTTTAGGGTTTTTGTGGCAAAACCCCATTACTTAAAGTTTTAATTATTTCCACTACCGTATTCACTAGATTAAGCTCCCAATGATTACAAACTCTTCCCAAACCTGAAAAAATGCGTTGGCTGAACGAAGGTTCACTTCATATGATGAAGTCAAAGCTGAGAAACACGCTTATTTTGCAGAGTTGGACAATTCGTATTACACTGAGGGTATTAAAAGTTTGGAAATTCGTTGGTCTAATTGTATCGAATTTCAAGGTGACGGCGTTGAAAAATAAAAATTGTCAATAATTTTTTGTTTTCTTTGTCAGATCGAGAACTTTTCGCATAGCCTTGTAGTGCATTTGTCATCCCAGATGTTAAAACACACTTACATACATATAAAGTTTTTAAACAGAAACTGTCCTTATGAAAATAAAAGTAAAGCGTGTAATTGAAATAATGCATTCATGCGGCCATAATCTTTATGCTGTTATTTACAAAATTGATTACAAAATATTTCTATGTTGTGTCATCCTTGAATTATAATCGTAATAGAAATTATATGCGAATTTTTATTTCTTCAATTAATTTTCTTGATAATAATTATAATAATAATTTACCAATCTGCTTTGTTTTTAAACTTTCACAATTCCATAAATGAACAAATTCTTACTTATTTTTTAATGATTATGTGATTTTTTTTTTATTCAACTCCAAAAAAAAGTCTATAAAGTACTGTTATAGTTTTCATCCTTTCCTTTTTCACTGATGCAGTATTTATTTAAATATATTTATAATTTTTATTCCAATTATTGCGTATGTATTATGAAATTGCAATAAAATATTTTAAAGAAGTTATTTTTGTGCTAAAATTAAAGATTCTTTATGTAAGTTTAGTAACTTTACACCAAAACCCTAGAAATCGTTATCTTCTGATATATTATGATATCTAAGATTCATTATACTATGGTATTTTAAAATAGTTATTATTTTCTATTTAAAATTCGAAAGATTCAAATGAAGGTAAACAGAAAACGAAGCTATTAAGTGAATCCTGACGAATAAACGAAAAAAAGGAAGGCCAATTATCCTTTCATTTCAAATTTTATTTTTAAAAAATTTGCAGGATTTAGTATCTCAACACTTTTTTAAGCTGAGATGCCAAATCTTAATCTTAAAGTATATATGTTTTTTTAAATATTTGTTTATGTACAAACTTTTTGTCTTCTTTATACATAATATCTGGCATTATGTAGACTATCATAAACCGTTTTTTTCTTTATTTTTTAATACCTTTTCCCTTTTTTGAATTCTACAAACTAAGAATAAAAAAAAATCACTTAACTGAAAAAAATGTTTAATTTATTTTTTTTTTTAACATAATCTGCTAATTATATACAGCTTTTGTTTACAAATATCGAGGCTAATAATCCACAACTTCAAATAAAAAAATAATATTATATTAGGATTTCTATTACTGTAAATATATTGATTTTCTGACAGAATAGAGACTTTGCAAATGAGGGTTTAACATAAACATGTACTCGTTTGTTTACTCTTAATTCATCCTAGAACCCTATCCAACGCCTTCTCAATACAACGCCTTCTCTATCATTAGATCTGCCAGTTGTTTTCCTTCCTCTATTCTCCAGTAAGCTTTAAGCATCAAGTAAATTTGCATACCCGGAGAGCACTCTGCTAAAGTTGAATTTTAGTCTATTGAAATCCAGTATTAAATACTAGTTTGTAAAACTTTACATCTGTCAGCTAAATTTTTCATTTAATTTTGTTTTAAATAAAAAAATTTCTTGAAAAGTTCGAAATGTTTCTTTAAATAAAATCAATTATCAAATTTAATGCTTCCATATACACAAGTATTCCACTAAATAGTAAACTTCAATCAATCAGTACCAAACTTAATAAATTGAGAAAAGTTGAATAATTAAAATGAAAACTAAACTATAAAACTGAATTTTCGATCGTAATTGATCGCGTAAGGTTTGTTTAGCGGCAAAAATAATCTTATTGTATGAAAAAATATCGCTGACATATCTATCTAACTAACTTATTATTGATTGAAGTACTACCTCTCGTCAACATGTTCCGTTTTTTTTTATTTTATGGATTTAGAAAATATTTGCAAATAAAGGTATCCGAGCGGAAAAACCAACGTGAGATAAATGTGTGTGTGTGTTTGTGTGTTTGCGCGTATGTGTGTGTATGTGTAAGAAAGCAGCATAGTACGGTGTGATGAACATTGTAAACGCTTTAACTAGGATGTACAGTATCAATGAAGGAAACACACGCTAACAGGGAAAATGAATTCCGAGCATGCTTGCAGATTACTGCTGAACTCTGAAAAGGAATATTTCAGAGGTTTTTTTTTGGCTATGATAATATTATACTATACCTACATACTCTCTCCTGTTTCTGTGTGTACATTTATATATATATACAGAGAGAGAGATAGAGAGAGAGAGAGAGAGAGAGAAAGAGAGAGAGAGATAAAGAGACTGACAAACGTAAAGAAAGTTGTAAAAAGTATAGTTAAAGAGAGGAATAATGATGATTTTATTAATGTTTCAGAGGAACACTGATGTACAAGAGTTTCGTTAAACATATAATTTTGCCTTAAATATATTTTTGACGCTGAATCTAAATATAATCTTAAACTTTTTTCTAAGGGATTCAGGTTTTGGAATATATCACTCGTAAAAAATATATTTATAAAATACTCTGGAATAAATTGGGGGGAGTGACCATTGTGATTAATATGATATTTTAAAACTATTTTTCATCATAGAAGAACATCGATACTAATTGTTTATAATGATTCATTCCTTCAAGGAAAAATAAATTTATCACAGCAATACGATTTAATTAGTAAAATAGTTTAATCAATAGCCTTTATTACTGATATCATAATTGATATAGTCATCTCAATCACTATTTATACTACAGAATCGCTAAGACCAGAGAATCAGTTCCTTCTGGCTTTCATGCTAGAAGAATGAGTTTAGTCTCTTGTTTTATTCCTATTTTTTTGTGGTACTTACGAAATATTGTTTTTTTATGTATTATTAGTAATTTATATTAAAATTCATAACTACATAGATTTCCTAACAGAATTGTATAGTTCTTAGAAATAGTCAGCCTGAGTTTTTACACGGCTACACCTCTCACATTTAAATGACATACATATCATCATCTAATTCGGTTTCGGGGGGGGGGGGGTTCTTCACTATATTAACAGATTGCATTGTAAACATTAGGAAAATGGAATGAAGTTTAAATATTATTTCTTTGGTTGATAAATCATATTAACTCTATTTTTCGTCTAGCAGGAGATCAAAAGAAATCCTGGACCTATCATACCTGGTGTAATTTTTGTGTAATTTTACTAAGCAGTTGGTTAAGTGGGAAGTCACGATGAATGAATGACCTTCCCTGTTCTTTCCGATGGAGAAAACCAAAGGATCACTCGACCGAATTATTTTTGTATTACAATATTCAAAGACATCACAACTAAATTCAAGTAATTTGTTTCGTATTCCAATTTTTCTTCAGCCGTAAGACCTATTCCATACAATGAAGAGTTATCTGTTCCAGTTTCACCAGAAACATGGAGCTAAGAAGAAAATATTGACAATGATGAAGGCTAGTGATTTAGAAAGTAATGAAGAAGAAGAAGAGGATCTAGATTTCCAAGGTGGAGAGTATTAAACCTAATAAAATTACCCAAGCAGAACTTAATGATCTGTTCCGAGATTTTAATCTGTCTAAATGTAGAGTTACTGGCTTCAAGGTTAAAAGTTTAGAATTTAAAACTTGATTTGATGAAAACTTATGTCAAAGCAGTGGATCGTAATGGCCAAGGAAATTTTTATATCTGAGAAGCAAGTTGCCAGGATCAGTGAAGTAAAAATCAAAGAAGGAATATTTACTGGACCACAGATAGGTAAAATAACAAAGGAATCTGACTTTGAGGGGCTTGTAAGTAAATCTGAGAAAGCAGTATGGTATAATGTGATGAAAATGGTGAACGCTTTACCAGGATATACTGTATCAATGAAGTAAACACACGCTACCAGGTAAAATGAATCCTGAACGTGCTTTCCGATTACTATTGAACTCTGAAAATGAACATTCCAAAGGCTTAATACAGGAGAAATGCAGATAATATATACAGTTGATTTGGTAGTCAAGAGTTCCAGCGTTCACATCCTAATAAAGGCAGTTATTTTTATACGGATTTGAATATCAGATCGTGGATACCGTTGTTCCGAAATGAGACTGTACAAGACTGCACTTCACTTATACGTATCATCCTCATTCATCCTCTGAAGTAATACTTGACGGTGTTTCCCGGAGGATAAAAACAGGAAAAAGGAACAGAAGATAATATATACAAGGATAATTTTATATTATACGCTGTATAATTCCTTAAAAATAATGCGTTCCTTTGAATCGTGTTTTAAAATCCCTGCCCTCGATTCGATTTTCATTTACAGATTTGAATTTAAAAAAAAATATTATAATAGATACTTTGTATTAACAGAGAAAAATATTGTTTTTTTTTTAAAATCAGTGTTTAACAAAGTTTAACAAAATTATTAATTACACAATTATCCTGACCACAGAGAAACAGACTGGAATTGGGGATTGAAGGCAGGAATAGATGAAATCATTAGAGCTGGGGAGGCTACGTTTGGGTGGTTTAGTGATGGAAATTCCCCTTCAACTGTACTCATATCTAAGTCATCTAACTCAACTCATATTGTCATATCTAAGAAAAATATCGGCGACAATCTTAAATTGAAAATTTAATGATAAATCGAGCACGTAGACCATTCAGTAACAAAAAATTATCTGAAAACTGTTTGGAGTCACATAGAAGAGTATCCCAAAAGTAAAGCAGATTTAAATTTACAAAATAAGCCTTTATTTATGCATGAATTGGCAAAGTTATGACGTACTTTGAAAGAGTAAACAGTCCGATTAAATATGGAAAATAATATCCGGCAGATGTCCTCCACGTCCCATATGACACTCACGTAATCTTTTGACAAAATTTGCAATCATATTTTTTCACACATGTGATTCAATTTTTGCAATAAAACGTCAGATTTCTTCTGTAAGTTCAGGAATGGTTTATATGAGTTTGCTATAAACCTTGGCTTTACAAATACCCTGAGATAAAAGTCACAATGTACGATCGCATGACCTTGGTGGCCAATTATGATCACTGTTACGCGAAATCAGCCGCCCATGAAATTTCTGCTGTAACAACTCAATGGTTTCGCGCAACCTGTGACACGTGGCGTCATCCTATTGGAAAAACATTTAATCACATCAAAGCCAAAATCCATGGTTTCTAAAAAAAGCCACAAAAATGCTGTTATCTCACAATAACGTATACTATTGACAGTTTCAGCACAACATTTCCCGTATTGGTAATATGTTTTCATAATAGTTATGTGTTTCTATATCGTACATTTCTCCATCAGGATTAACTCACTATTAACCGGAATGCGATTACCATAACATTTACTTCAGAAAGCGCTGCTAACCCAACGAAAAAATGGCACGCAATTTAAATCCTGCGTTAATTTTGAGACATTCTTTGTAAATTATAAGACGTAATATGAAATGTAGAGTTTGACAGGACCTCCTCTCACTCGGTCAAAAGTTTTGTAGACTTTGGTAATCTAACAGTATGTATGATCTATTAATAATTCTTCAAGAGGCAAATAACAGTAGCAGCCTGAATTTCATAGCATTTTGATTCCTAAGATTATTAAATATATTAATAAATATTTTATTTTAAATATTATATGAAAATGTTTATAAATATATCAGCTATTCTTGATACACAAAACAAAAAACTATTTCACAACACATTTAATAATTTGAGACGTAAGTTATACCTCCCTATTTTTGAACAAATAATTATCCATTAATACACCTCTAATGTATGATAATAATTTATTTGTATTTGAGAAGAATAATAAAAAAAAACATTCAAGAATAGTTTTTTGTTTTATTTTTAATGAGTTTTAATAATTAATTTTCTTTTTTACTTGGGTAAATAGCACAGTAAATAGCTTTTTCGAAGTTAGTTAAAAGGCGGAGTGACAGAGATTGGTAGAAAACCAGTCACCAATCACAAGCTACATTGTTAATAGAAAATTTACACTCGCAAATCTTGTTACGGGTTGTAATTTCATAACTTTACAATAAGCGCCCAGGAAATTTGTTAAATTTATGACCAACCATTAACACAACCATTCATCGAACAGAACAGTTTGATTAATTTCCCAGGTTTTAAACTTATTTTTTCCAATAATTAATCAGTAAAATAAAATTTATTTTGCATTACTATGTTATTAAGTTCAAACGAAATGGAATGTGTGAATTTTCTTGTAGATCTGATATTTGTATTCAGAATATATTTATATATAAAAATGTAATATAAATATGTATAATTTGATTTTATTAAATTGTTTATTACTTTCGTATCCAAACAAATATAAACTAGAGCATAGTTAGCTAATATAATTTTACGAACTGTAAAATTTCAGTGCTTTATTTTATTAACATTTCAATATTTTACTATTTTTGTATTTATACTTTTCTAGTTTTAAACAAGCAAATGTGATATATCTCTTTCATTGTAGTATCTATGTTTAAATACTTGAACAAAATTTCATTCGTATGGTATGCCATACAAAAGATTGCAAACTGTGTTTTACAAAAAGAATAATTCCAGTGAACTAATATTACCTTTAATGTTATTATACATACGTATTCCATTTAATTTATTCATACATAAAAGTAAATATGTTTGGGTCAATTTTTTTTTTAGTTTGTTACAGAAAAAAAGTCATTTGACAGAAAAAACTGTCATTTGAGATTAAATTAACGTGTAATTTCATTCCTAACGCAACAGGAAACTTATTTTTTCCATAAAAATGTACGTTTATATAAATTCAAAATTTCAACTCTTCGTGCGTAAATGTAAAACCCGTAATAATATTTAAACTATTTTACATTTTTTTATGTTTTGTTAGATAAATAGGAAAAATTTGGATTTAAAAACTTACGATTATATAATATCATTTTATTCAAAACACCTTGTAATTGCGAAATCGAACAATTTACAAACATTAAAATTAAACTAAATTATCTGGCTTCCAAAACACGCCCGCGCACACACGTGTGTGTCGGTTGTGGGTGCGCGTGGGGGCTTGCGTCTGTAAAGCATACTTCATTCAAATCTCTGTTGGGATTTTTTCTGCCAATTGCTGATGGAGCAACATAGATATAAAGGAAATTATAGAGATCTGCCAAAATTTTGGGTGTCGGGGTTTTAGCAAATGCCAACTGTTATTTCACTTTTAGAAAATTTTAGTTCAAAAAGGCAAACAAGCAATACAGATTCTGGAAGATTTATGTACGTAAATATGTTGGCCTATATTTTGATGTTATCTCCAAACTGCCTCATCCTACAACCTCGTAGGGGGAAGAACGTGTAACGTTACCGGTCGCCACACCACTCCCTCCTTTCCGATCCCTAAAGGGCTTAAGACCATAGGAGGTCTTAAAGACCTATGGTCTTAAAGACTTAAGGACTTAGGAGGTCGTCTTTAGACCATCTAACTTTGCCTTCACATAGACCTAAACGGACATCTTCATAACAAACCGAACATGATTCCCTCAAACTAACTGACCAAAACCGGGGAAGCGCAAACACCGCGCCTAGTTCAGATTTGACAGCACCGTTCATAACTGTGAGTGCCTCAGAAAACGAAATGCTGCCTCAACAAAATTCTTCAAAATTTCTTTATATAGAGCACTGGATTGAAGTGTTAAATTTTGTACAATAGGTAAAAAAGGAGAACAGTTTTCGCCAGTTTGATTCTTTGACCTTTTGTCGTAGAAAAATAAAGTTTAGTATAATGAAAGTAGTTGATAAGTTATTTAAGATTCCAAAGTTTTAAGGCAATCGGTTGTAGGGATGAGGGATATTCAATATTATTTTTCCACATATCTCAAAATCTTATTGGCAAAAAAGGAGATTAAACCATTTATTAAAAAAATTAGATTTTTACTTCCTTGTACGAAGTAAAGGAAGTATAATGATCGCGAAAAATTTCAGTTTTCAGATTTCAACGGTTTTCTAATTTCCATTTTGACCATCCCTAAATCCATTTTTAAGTAGTTTCGACGTGACGTTGAAATTTTGGATTTAGGACTGTTGTAACATCTAGTTTTGCACCTCCCCTTTTGATTGCAATCGACTCGACCAAAAGAGTTCACAAAAGCCCAAATTTGGATTTTTGACTTTTTCTTCGATCAGTCATAAGCGCTCATTGAGATCTTTTAAATGATATATCATATGTGGTACTTATTTTCATTGGTTCCAGAGTTATAGCCAAATAAAATTTTAATTATTGATATTTGATGTTTATTTATTAACAATAATTAACCTTTGATTATAAAAACAGTTTTACAATAAATAATAATAAAAAAAGAAAAAAAAACAGAAGTTATTAATGAAATAGAATTTTATGTCCTTTCACTTTAAAAAAAATGTGTATATGTAAATATTGTAATAGGCGTAGAAGGAAATCATGCGGTGCCACATCAGATTTTTTTTTTCTAGTAATTATTCTCTAAATACGATACGGTATATGCATAATTAATGATACATTTGACACGATGTTAATGATACAAACATCAGTTGTCAAGAGAGGTCAACTCTGTTCCAAAATTGTTCACCAAAAATGTTAATTTTTTCCTCATTTATACTTTAATACTGCATAACGTTTACATTTACACATTTTTAAGGTACATTGATTGACCAAGGGGCTTAAAAATTGGATTAAATATTTTTACTGAATAAACTCAATTTTTGATCGAATCTATTTCCTGTACCCGATCAGCCAAACCAAAAAAAGAAATACTATTTCCACTATTATTAATAATAATGACTAAAATTTTTGTTATTAACTTATATTTAATAATATCCACAATTTGTATTTTCATTTATTTTATTTTATTTAATAAAATTATTAATTTCTTGACAATAAATGTTGTCAATTTAGCATTCATAAATACGAATAATATTATTTACAATTTTTATATAAAACAAAATAAATTTTAACCCAGCGGGTTTGTTTAGTGGTAAACTTGTCACCGTAAATCAGCTGATTTCAAATTCGAGGGTTCTCAAGTTCAAATCCTGATAAAGATAGTTTCTTTTATTCCGATTTGAATACTACATCGTGGATACCGATGTTCTTTTGTGGATGGGATTCAGTTAACTATACGTCTCAGCAATAGTCGTCCAGAATTTGTTCAAGACTACATTTACCGGTGCAGTTTCATTTTACTGATAATTCGCTAATGATGATGCGACTATAAATAAGAATTAATTAATTTGATAATTGTATTATTTCAAATTTTAAGTATTGTTGAACATAAGGAATAACTTGGGCAAGTTTTGCAATTCTTTACCGGATTTTTTTAGTATATATTCCTTCATTTTCTTCCCTAGAACTTCCCGATGATATTTTACTCCGCATAAGTATATTATAACTAAATCATCCTTAAATAAACTTTGTTTTAAACTGGGTTAAATTAAATAACATTTTTCATCATAAGTGCAAATCGAAAACGGTCATGTGTTTCATATTTTCTTTGACGTTAATTGAAGTTTATTTTATAGAAAATTTATTAATAAAATAATATTTAGTAGTTATCCTTGGGTATTTTATTGAAATCAATTTATACCATTATATAATTATTTCACAAAATGGTTTTTATAGTAATAAGTTTAAAACATAAAAAGAAATCTTATGTTACACGGATAAGAAAGTGAAGGCGTTTTATATGAATATTTTATATGAAATAAAAATATTTTCCTTTTGAAGAAATATTTAAACATTTTTTTTTTTAAGAATGATTACAGGAGATAGAATTAGATCAATTTTTTCAGTTTTAGAAGAGCCAAATCTATAAAACTTCCTAAATGATTTTTAAAAAATCACATATATTCCTAAAATCAAAACCCACAAGAGTAAAAATTTTAAACCGAAAAAAAAACAGTAGTATTCATAAAGAAAAATGACACGAGAAAAAAATAATAACCGCCTTAAATCACGTAAAATAATATTAAATACTTGCAAAAATTAAAAAAAAAATAAAATAAAAAAATAAAATTTTGTTAATTAAAATTACTCATTTACAATGATTCTGCGCCCCACTTCTTTTTTCAAATATATAATACCTAATTGTAAAACGGAACAGTTAGTATTATTAGGAAATGGAATATAAGCCTTATAACACCTCACTTTATTTTTTATAAAGAATTCTTTTTTCATATACTTTTTTTCAGTTTTTCTTGGCTTTTCATGTGTGAAAGGTTTTTGTAAGATTTTTATGACAGAATACCCTTTGAAACCAATAAATTAATATTAATGCCTTTTAGAAATTATTAGAATGTGATAATAAATAAATGTTATAAAATTTTGTTATAGAACATGTTATTTTGAACTGAATGTTATCTGTGGAACTTTTCTTGTACGTTTGATGAACTAGTTTTCATTCAAAGTTAAGCTTCTTTAGAGTTTGCTATTGGTAGTGATAAGTGATATACCGGTGGTTGTATTTGGTTTTAAGGCTCATTGTTGTTTGAAAGCTTAATTCAAACATCAGAACCACAATTAACAGAAACACAAACTCTCAGTACAACAACCACAGAGAAGCTTATCTTAGAACGAGTGACATCTCATTCAGACACAGATTAAGTTTTTATAACTTGTACTTAAAGTAAATAAAGAGTCAATTTTAATTTTTATTGATTGTTACAGGAGTAATAATTAATATAAAAATGTTTATACTAAACATTACATGTGTTTAAGTAAATACAAAAATGTTTACCTTAATAATAGGATAGAGTTAAATAAATAAAAAGAGCATATTTTCTTTACAGCTATATATCTATTAATAAAAGGATAAACAATTTTATAAACTACATGCGGAAATTACACAAGTGTTTCTTTAACCATGATATAAAGAAGCTTGTGATATTTCTTTTTACAATTTATTTATTGTGAACTTATAAGTTTTCACTATAGTTTTACATCAAGTGGACAGGTATGTGGAAAAATACTAGAACACATTAAGGCTGGTCAAAATATCAGTGTGAACAACGCTATTTCAACAGTGTTTGTTTTCTTTCTTCTATCTCAACCCATCAAACTTCATTATCTTCAATTTATCATTTATTAAATTAATAGTAGTATATTTATTTTTATAAGATGTTTACACAACTTTACTTCTATATTTGTTAGAATATTGTGTAAATTATTAAGGATTTCCCGTTCAGTGAAATTTGTTAAATATAATTCACTCTTAACGAATGCATTTTTGATTGAACAGTGCAAATATTACAGAAAACAATTTTAATAATTTAAAAATATATCTCAAAATGATGAATAATTTGAAACCAAATCAAGTGAAAATGGACTGTTATAAAAGAATATTTAAAATTGATTTCTTTATATTTTAAGTTTACCTTTATTCAATGGAAATTTGAAGTATAATGAATTATTTTCCACAAAAAAGATAAGAGAAAAGCTTACCACAAAAAATGTTATTACTTTTACGTTATCAGTTCCAGTATTTCTAGTATGACTTAGGTAAAGTATCTAAAATACGAATGACGTTGGTCAAAATTGCTTTCTCTGAGCGTAATAATTATTAAGAAATCTTTTTTTTCTAATGATGTTATCTCACTTATGATTTTCTACACATATTTTGTCACCAACACAAAATTCTGATTTAATTTATTATTATATAAATGCGAAGGGAATATTAGGGAATAATTTCTAGGAAGTAATTTAATCAATGATTTCTTAACATATAAAAAAGTAACTTTTAGTTTTTTCTGCTGCTTCTGTCCATAAAATAACTTGAATATTTAATATAGGGCTTCTCTGTAATTGCACTTACTTTTATTTTTTGAACTAAATTTAATATAAGAGATATTTCGAAGTATGAGTTTTTATATAAAACTTTTTTGTAGTAAAATATTTACTGAACCAGATCACGTTTTTTAACATAGTTATAGATAAAATCGACCGATGTATATGCATACACGTATTTGATTTCTAGTAAATAAAATAATTTATCTTTATATGAAAAAAAAACCAAAAGAGGGCATTGCATTCGTTACATTTAATAGCGTAGAATTTTCTACAAAACATATTTGTGTAAATATCATGAGTAAATAATACAGTCGATACAATATAGAACGGAAGAGTGTGTTGTATTTTATTATGTTGTCTGGGCAATATGTCCCATTGAACTTTGATGCAAAGTAATTTATCATCACACAATCCTACGATTTAAATGATAAAATGTGACGTTATTTGATAAAGTGAGTTAATTTTATTTAAAAAAGTGTCTTTTGTTGTCTTTTAGCTATTTTTTTGTAATTATTATTATTTTTTTAATAAAGCAAATATCTTCGACATATATTTTTCGATTGATTTTTTTTTTACTCCATGCCTATACGATTTTTGAAAACAAATCTAATTAAAATTATTTTCATGACAGTTCGTTAACAGGCAGTTTAAATAATTATCGTACATGAAAAACACTACTTTGACGTCATTTTGATAATATTATAGATTAAATATCATTCACAAAAATTAAAAAAAACAAGGGGCAGAGTTGAAGTAAATACTTTTATTTACAGATATAAGTGAGTTTGCATGCGCGTACATGCGGGTATTAGGATTGATAATAGCATTGTTGTTAACAGATGAACTCTAATGATCTAAACCTCACGTGTTTTGTGTGTTTAAAGTGTGAATCGCATTCACACAGATTCAAAAATAGCAGTTATATGATTTTTTAAAAAGTAATTTGGATAAAAGCTTTTCGTTTTTGTTTTTTACATTTTTTCTTTCAAATATAACTTTTAATCATTTATTTATAAGTTTATAATATCTTAACCCAATTAACATTTATAGTAACATATTATAAAAGTCCAAAATTAAAACTTATTTTATAGTAATTTTCCGAACTATTGTTCAGTGATAATGAATTTATGTGGTACGAAATGAGAACAAAATCCACAAAATAAAAAAAAATTATTATCAAAGAAACGTGCACGGAATTATTACAGTATGGTTACGTAAGTCAATGAAATATGAAATCATCAATTTCTGATTTGATAAGAGTTTTTTTTTAACAAAAAATTATACTTTAGTTGTTACTAATGATCTTTCCGATTCATTCTTGAATAACTCACGTCTAATAACACTTAGATATATGAAAGTAGCGTCAATTGAAAGGAAAACTCAAGACGTTAGGTATTATATTTGGTTTACATCACATCACATATGCTCAATGTGAGCTCTCTGTGTCACGCGACACATACAGGACCTGTAGTCCAATTCCTGCCATACACGCTGTAACATTGGACGATGTACTAATATAATGGCCTGTGATGAGAACGTGAAGATCCTGGGTAGTAGCGGTAAAGGTGGCCGATACATGTGTTGTTTGACAAATTTCCAGAGAAAAAAGTCACAGAATGACGGGTCTGGGAGGAACGTGGAGGTCAACTCACACGTTCACTATCGTTACGGACAGCACTCTTATTCCACATAATTGATAGTTCACGTCTGACATATGAGGTGAAATGGTGGTGGTGGTGCCCCATCTTGTTGAAAAATTAAAGCTGTTCCAGATGTAGATTTCTGTGAACTTCACAAAAACTCTCTCTCTCACGCTTCATATTTGCCTTGCTTACTGGTTGACGGCCGGTTGACGTTTGCTTGTAGATGCGTCCCCTTCTTTAAAATTAGAATGCCACGTATGGATACTGGGCCAACTGGGTACATATTTACCAAACTTCCTTCTAAAAATACGTTGTACAGTGATAACAGAGTGGCTGACGTGAAAATCCGGCATACAAAAAGCCTTCCTGTCTTCGTTGGCAGCCGTACACTCTTCTATCGCTCTAGCGTCAAAATGAATAATTACACGATAGGTGTATCAACCACTAAAACATTTTGAGTTTTCCTTTCCATTACTGTTTTTTTTTTCATGTATTTGAGCGTTATATTGAACTTAAGTTACTGAAGTTGATATACACGACCTCGCCTGAAGACCGTTAACACGTTGTGGTAGATTTTAGAGCGAGGTTGGACTGTACGTTCATAGGTAATGAATGAAGACAACACCTTGTTGCTTGTTGAATAATGGTTTAATGAATTTTCGTCTTGACAGTTAATGAAACAAATTGTAACATAACGTATAACTTGACATATAAAAATAAAAAAATTAAATACAACATTAAAGCTAACATTCATCCGAACAAACAATGGAGTCCATCCGGACTAAGAGTATGACGTGTCCGCCTTGGATCAGATTCGAGCGCCGAATGAATAAGTCGCTACCTCATAATGACCACTCCCTGCGGCATTACGACGTAGGACATGGCGTATTCAGATTGCCTGATCAAGCTTGCCGTGGAGACTCTAGCCCATCGCTAGGTAGCAGCCCCCGACGGCAAAGTGGAACGAAATAACAGTAACAGTATATAATAGGAAAGATCTTTTGTAATAATCCTGTATTACAATACAGTTAAACATATAAAAAACTTAATATTGCCATAGTTTGGTAAAAAAAAAACCGGATAGTGTATGGAATAGTAAGATTATAAATTTAAATTGAGAAAGTTTTTCAATTCCTGTTTCCAATCATATTTCCTGTTTTTCAACCAATCATAAATTGTGAATAAAATTAACCAACTGAATACAACAAATTTTCACCTATAAAAAAGGGACTGTCCCTGATTGACGATTACACTATACCATATAGAATCACAAAACTGTACATTTTATCAGACTCAAAGACTGAGAATCAACCAGAAAAATATTAATTTTGACCAAACAGAAGAAAAAGAATTATCATCGTGATTAATTTATCCGGTAAAACAAAACTATTTGTTAAATATTCATATAATCACACAAGGAAACATGATTACAAGTAACATTTTTTTTTAGCCATGGAAAAAGAAGTTTGCAGTAATGTTTATGACGCAGATCTTGTTACATAAACCACAACGGTAACAAATTTTCATAAATTGAAGGCTGGAAACAATACTATAAAAAGCTTTGTTTTCTTGTATAACTTATTATTGATTTACCTTTTATTTTTAACAAAAGAATAATTATATTGTTTCCATATTAGATAAAATAAAGTGAAGATAAATAATCTTACCTTATTTAAATCTCGTTAAAAGAGAAAAAAATATACATAAAATATGCTTTTATATAAAAAAAAAGTTAAGAAGTCTTGTATTTGTTATTTTAAAATTAAATCAATCTCAGCGAATTTTTATCAGTTTTTTATAGTATAACTTTAAAATCCATTTATACTTAACGGATATCATTTTCAACCTAACCTTTTTTTTGTATAGCCTAATCTGAAACTTTTCTTTTATCATCTTTAATAATTTGAGAAGTCATCTTAAGAAAAGAAAAGAAATTATATTCTCTATTATCTCCAAATTTTTTTCAACAATTACAACAAAACAAAATCACAAATTGTAAATTAAAAATAAAACAAGGACTAAGAACCGATTACAAAAAAAAAAATTAACAAAAACGTAATACGCATTTAATGATAGTCGATAATCACCTTTAATGGATAAGTCGGTACAAGGGTTAATATTACAAAGTGCATGGTTAACCATTTTTTATCATAAGGGTTAACACAACTACGAAAACACAAAAAAGAAAAATATATTAATTATATAATTAATGAACCAGTATTACTATAAGAAATAAAGAAAAGTTTCATTCTAGAAATTAAAACACACGAGCCACACACGCGGAGCCGTATGAAACGACTTGTTACGGATCATACACCTTGCGTATTTATATTGCCTAGGTAAATATTTTAATGTTTCTACTACATTTATTTTTGTAATTATCAATGTAATATAAATAAATGGTAAAACACGATTTATTATTGGCTATGTTTCCGAAAGGGTTTTTTCTTTAATTTCAAAGACTTTTATCTTATTTCTGATTGTTGACAGCCAGTGAACCAACTTACTGACTTTCAAACAGTCAGTGGACCAACTTTCAAACAGTTTTAAATATAGTTTTAATATGAATACTCCAGCTGTGCTCCAAGTTTCCTTTGAGAAAATATAAATCATGATAAATATTAAAGTCTTTCTCAAACGTTTTTGAATTAACAACGATCAGACCTCTAAAATCAACAAATTTCAGTACCTCGGAGAAATCATCATCTCTTAAAAAGAAGCAATGAACGAACGCGAACACAAACTGTAACTAGCATACTAACTTACCCCAAATCATCATCAATAAAAATGCATCTCCATCAGTGCCAAGATGATCCACTATACGACCGTTGGCCAACCCGAATACTTGTGTGTAGGTAGAATTCCTGGGACCAGTAACAAAACGCAATATTCAAGTACGTACACGCAAAGAACGATCCTCAGGAAAATCCTGAACCTAAGGAAAACCGTTGACAATTACAAACTCCAAACTAAAAAGAACTCTACACAAACTGTGAAAAATTCACCTATGTAATCCATAAACGTAAGATTTAATTTATGGCTTTTTTATGAATGATATAAGAAAATGTTTATAAGTTTTGTCGAATTTTTGAGGATACGTTTTGTAAAAACGTATCCTCACTTACATCAAAACAAAAAATAACAGTAGATGGATCGACGATATCCGTAAAGATATGGCAAGAAGTATACTTCACTAGTAAACATAAATCCGGAACAGTTTTTGAGGCAAAATGAAGAATTTCAGAGGGTTTCAAAGACCAACTAATCAACAACAGCTTAGTGTGTGGTCTGAGGAAAGAAAATAAATCCAATTATAGAAAAGAAAAATTACTGGAGTAAAAAGATTAAAACTCATACGTAAAGTTGTTCACAAGAGACTTGACCTGATTTGAGAAAAAAAAACAGATTTAAAAACATTTTCCCGAATAAGTTTTTCATTTGTTTTTTGCAGTGACGTCAGTATTTTGTTCCTTATATCGTAGTATAGTAAACCCCAACCAGTACAGCCCATTACTAACGTATAATAAACAGCTTTATTTTATTGTGTACCAGCTAAAAAACAACTCTAAACTTTTTTTTATTATTATTATCACTTTCTTTACACTCCATCCATTTTGTTTAGTGTATATAGATAATAAGTAAAAAATAAAACTTTACACGGAGCACAACAATTTCATTGAAAAAAGACCGACTTCTAATTAAGATGGATTTGTTTAAAAATATAAACAGTAATACCAAACTAATCATCAGTATTTATATACTAATATCTCTATAAGGTTTTTTTTTATAAAATAAAATCGTTCAAAAAACCCCAAAAATAAATGTTAATCCCGAAAATTAATTAAAAATTTATTTTTTGAGTATTTTTTTTTTGTTTTAAGAAATAACAAAAAAATTACGCATATTTCTAAAATTATCATCTTTTTTCACTTAAGTTGTAAACGTGTTCATTACCAACATTAGCAACAGCGAATAATAAAAATGGATGAATCTGATTTATATAATCGTAGAAAAAATATTTACCAAAAATTAGATTTTGTAATACTTTATTTTTTTCACTTTTTTATTTATTTTTTTATCGATAAGAGGAATTTTTTAATGTGTTTTGATGTACTTGTGTTTATTTTAATAAACGTTGTATTTACCTTAATACCCGTGTTAATTCGCGTCTACTGATGTAATTATATAAAATTGCAATGAATATCTAGTTATAAATTATTAACTTTCATAAATTGTACTTTAAATCTCATTTTGCACTTCAATAAACTTTCGCCATACCTCATTATTTCTAATTATATTAATAGAAAATTGTCACCTAATAAATCTCCAGTAATATCTGTTCCTATTAATTTTTAGTTATATTTTAACAACTATTATTTATATTTTTAATAATAATCTATGGTCATGTTGCAAAATAAAACACAATTCGACAAAATTTAGCGTACTGGTTGTGTATTTATTATACAATAAGTTATTGTACCTAGTACAATAAGTTCTGACAATAGAGTAGTTCCAAAACGCGTCAACACGTGATAAAAGAATGAAGCTAAGAAAGGTAAACAGTACTTAACATAGAAACTGTAATGATCTTAGCAGAAAAGATTATATTAATTATTATTTTAATAACAACAATTTTAACAATTACTAATGTTTAGTAATAAATACTTGTATGCAATCTAAATGTAGAATATTAAAGTACACAAAGATTTTGAGTCTTATTTTCGATTCTGTCCAATAATAAGACTACTTTTTTTACAAAACTTTAAAAATTCATACCTTATCTCAGATTTTAAGTGAATTTCATAAGAAAGCTACCTATTGTAATTGGTGCCATGATTCGACTTCGGGAAAATTTCGACATATCTTCGCGTTTCACTCCCCCAGACCCCAAAACCACCGTCAGTTCAAAAGTTTATACATACATTTATATATATTTCACTTTCTTGTGAACACAGTAACTGCCATAATTTTGTGCCGAATTTTTGTGCATAATTTTTTTGTGCCGAATAGCACAAGCTAAACGAGCCTTCAGTAAGAAATATAATTTGTTTACATCAAAAATTAATTTAAATGTCAGGAAAAGATTTTTGAAAGTGTATGTTTGGAGTGTCGCTTTATATGGAAGTGAAACTTGGACGATCGGAGTATCTGAGAAGAAAAGATTAGAAGCTTTTGAAATGTGGTGCTATAGGAGAATGTTAAAAATCAGATGGGTGGATAAAGTGACAAATGAAGAGGTATTGCAGCAAATAGATGAATAAAGAAGCATTTGGAAAAAATATAGTTAAAAGAAGAGACAGACTTGTAGGCCACATACTAAGGCATCCTGGAATAGTCGCTTTAATATTGGAAGGACAGGTAGAAGGGAAAAATTGTGTAGGCAGGGCACGTTTGGAATATGTAAAACAAATTGTTAGGGATGTAAGATGTAGAGGGTATACTGAAATGAAAAGACTAGCACTAGATAGGGAATCTTAGAGAGCTGCATCAAACCAGTCAAATGACTGAAGACAAAAAAAAATTTTAAAAAAACTTTTATTTCTCTGTAATGATTATTTAAACAAAAAAAAATTTAACAAATCTTTGGATTGTGTGCTTTAAAAGAGATAAGGACTTTCAACTTTATTGAAAAGACTCTTCAGCCTTAGGGACATCATACATTATTTACGAAAGCATAGAAGATTGGTGTTTTTTCATATTTTACCTCATTTTCATTATACTGGTTGAAAGGCCCTAAAATACTGTTAAGTAAGATTACTGATAGAATTTTTCTGATCATCTACCTTTTTCTTTTAAGTAAAATTCAAATACAAATAAAATGACAATTTTTTTAAACATTTTAATTTTGAAATAAAAAAACCATTCCTATGGTTAAACTCGACAAAACAATTAAAAAAATGGTTTCGTTTCCTTTCGTTTGATTTTTACAAACTCTAACTGTATAAAATAATAAATTTCTATCATTTAGTGATGTTTATCATTTACGATGGAAAAAATAAAAACCGCTTTTATTACATTAAAATAAATTTTTTAATTACTAAAACTTGACCCATTATTATTAAAAATTCTCTAATATCAGAGGATATTTATGGATTTTTCTATTTAGAGCTTAAAAATGTTTGACATTAATTCTAAGTACAAATTATTGTTTTCGTAAAAAATATCCTGTTAAAATGTAAGAAAAACTACTATTAATATAGTGTCTCACAGCTTCCTTACTTTACCATTTTATGTAAGAAAATAAAACAAAAATTTGTAAAATTTTATTTATTTTTTTGTATTTCTAAAATTAGTAAAAATATTTTTTCTGTAGAAATAGCTTTTACCAATCAGCTTTACTTACAATCGATTTCCTAAAATAATTTCGAAACCGTAAGTAAATCGAAAGAGAAATCATGACAAGAAGAACACCATCAAATGACGGCTATCGTTGGATACAAACATTATAATACACATCCAATCTTAAAATCAGTACTTCATGAAATTATAACATTTAGAAGAGTCAATATCAGTAACAAAAATAAAATTACAATGGAACGACAAACAATAATAACAGACGGTTAATACCGAGAAGATAAAAATACAACAATCATTATCAGAAGGTTAAAAATGCTAAAATGTAGTTACGTCAATAGATAACAATATTTTTATCAATGTAGCAGTAACAACGATGATAAATACACGGAGCAGTAACAACGCTAATAAGTATATTAAACACAACACTGCACACTGTTCCAAATTACAAAAAATAATTTGATATACCCGGTGATTCAAAAAGGACTTCCAACTTTAAAAGCATATAACAATTTATTGAGATAACTTACAGATTCTAATTCTGTTGAGGTCTAATTTCATAGAAAAAACAATTAAGTTTTGACTCGCGTAGTTTTTGGTACCGAATTAGGCCACCAGTGTTGTTAAAAATGGTTAAATTTACTGGTGCACCCACTGGGTTGGTCTAGTGGTGAACGCGTCTTCCCAAATCAGCTGCTTTGGAAGTCGAGAGTTCCAGCGTTCAAGTCCTAGTAAAGTCAGTTATTTTTATACGGATCTGAATACTAGATCGTGGATACCGGTGTTCTTTGGTGGTTGGATTTCAATTAACCAAACATCTTAAGAATGGTCGAACTGAGATTGTACAAGACTACACTTCATTTACACCCATGCATATCATCCTCATTCATCCTCCGAAGTATTATCTGAACGGTAATTAACGGAGGCTAAACAGGAAAAAGGAAAAGATTTACTGGTGTGGAAGGTGCTCACTGTGTGTTTTTATTTCACCATTTGCTGTTGCAACTGCAGTTCAACGTAATTTTCGTAGAGAATACGATAGGGAGCCTCCTAGTAGGATAACAACTTATTCTTGGTAACAAACCTTCGTTGAGAGAGGTTTTTTTCCAGACAGAACGTCCCGTTCTTCTTCCAGGTTGCAACCATGTCTGAACATACTTAAAAATTTTCTAGTTATTTAGTTAGACGATGATTACCAAGATGGACGCCATTACTTTCAACATAGGGGCACCAGCTCACCACCGAGAAGTCCGAGATTTTCTTGTCATTCGATTCCCAGAACAGTGGATTGATAGTGAAGGTCCAATTCCATGGCCACCTCGCTCACCATATTTGATCCCGCTAAATTTTTTCTTCGAGTTTATGTACGGCTTTTGCTTGAACATCTTGGTGTGCTAAGACTTTGAATTAACACCGCAGCTGCAGAGGTAATGTTTGACTTTCTGGCTACAGTCTGGAATGAAATCGACTTCAGGTGGGATCTATGTCGCATTAAAAATGGAAGTCACATTGAACCGAAGTGAATGTTGAGTGACAAATTTTATGTGGTTTTCTATGAAGTTAGACCTCAACCGTATCTTTAAGTTATTTCAATAAATTTTTATATGCTTTCAAATTTGTGAAGTTTTTTTTTAATCACCCTGGTACAGCACCGAGATAGAATGTGACATATGATATTTACTTTCAAGGACAATTCATGTCTTCAGACTTGCCTTGAATCACTGAGATTCAGGATATGAAGTTTTTTCAGCCGTCTAACGTCCCTACTGTTATCCAACAGGTTTATAATCAAATAGTTATGTGCATTAAGTCGTGATATGTATATTCTGCTTAATCTCAGAATTAGAAATAACTTTACTTATTATAAGTTAAAATAACTTTTCTCCTAATATTTTTATTATATTCTTTGAAGTAAATATTACGTTAACTAGAGTGGAATAAATTACATAAAATCTTATGAACTTTTAAGGGAATAAGTAAAACCTTTTTTTTTTTTATAAAAACTTAATTTTTTTGCTTATAATTGACAGACGGTTTCTGGGCATATTTTGAGGATCTCAGTCAAAAAACATAGACGTCGTATAAGGTAACCCAAGAATGCATTGGCTTTGAATTTGGCAAACTCATCATAGCAGAACCCGGTAGAGTCAGATCTACATCTGCAGACATAAATAGGACAGAAGAGAAAATGATGAAGAAAAAGACTGATTAGAAAGAGGGAGAATAATTTTTTATAATTTATATTTCATCAGAAATTAAAGAGTAATACAAGAAGAGCTATATATTTTTTTTGTAAAAACGCTTTCGCACATTTGTTCACCCCCGAATTTGTACCGTAAACCATTCACCCAGTGATACCCTTACGGAAAGAGTATTTAACCAGGTTTGTAGGTCTATAATTTAGATTGAACTAGAAACTTTCAGCAAGTTCAAAAAATAAATTATTTTATAACGCCAAACTGTTGTGTATAAAATTTTAAACCAATTAACTAAGTATTCATTAAATTTTATGAATAACATATTGAAGCGTGATAAAACATTAAAAATTGACACGTTTACAAATTGGGAAATTGTTCTTCCAGAGAGCTTTCAGTCTTCAGATAACTGAAGAAGAGCTTCTTAATTAAAAATGAAAGATCTTTTGGAAGAACACTTACTAAATAATTAACAATTTTTTAGGAAACTAACAACTCCATTCTTTAACAACGTAAAAGCAGTAAATATCACCCAAAATATTTATACATACACCAGATATAAAGTGCTCGGTTAACGTAACCAGAAACACGGTAAACATAAATAATATATGTATTAAAATGGAACAAAACAGCGTTGATATCTAAGCCCCTAAATAATAAATTTCTATCAGTCAATGGGATAGAAGGAATATTTATTTATGTACAACATTTCCGTTTATTTATACACACGTTGCTATTTACATACCATACCGGTTGAAAAAAATGTATACATTAAAGAATTGCGTAATTAAAATTTATTTTTGGGATTGATATATCTTTTCCATCGATCGTTCAGTTCATCCTAGATTTCTCATTAAAATACGGTTTTATAGTAAATAATTATATA
The DNA here is from genome assembly GCF_047948215.1 of Lycorma delicatula. NCBI lineage: Eukaryota > Metazoa > Arthropoda > Insecta > Hemiptera > Fulgoridae > Lycorma > Lycorma delicatula. Next base: position 112,216,681 of record NC_134461.1, on the reverse strand, counting down.
TATCAAGAATTATAAAAACGAAAAAAAAAATATTTGTAACAGTATCTTCAATAATATTTGGTTTTATGATTTATGAATATCCATTGGACAGACCTATATTATGTGCAAATATGTGTTTGATTTATTAAACACATATTAAATCAATATGTAAATTTATTAAAATTTTCATATTGTTTTGTTAAAAATATTTTCTTTAATTATTCTTGTGTGGAATTTTAACGTAATTTTTTTTCAAAACAGATACCTAAGTTTTGAGTGAATTTTTAATATTAATTTATTGTATTTAATATTATTTCTTTGTATTTTTAGCCTACTATAGCAAAACCAAAAGGAGGGTAATATTTTTTGCTTCTCTGCATATATATTTTTTTTTCTCAAGAATAGTGTATTTAAAATCTGTTCGGATTAAGGAACAAGTAAATTGCATTACAAAAAGCACGTAAAAAGGGATTTTTCCAGCAACCACCCTAAATAAAACGTACATATATAAAAATATATACGTATATAAACGACATATAAATAAAAACTCTATAGAAATAAATACACCTGCAGTAATTCGGATCACAATCAAAATACCGCAATACTCACGAGAAAAAGCAAACCATAAAAGAATCCACAGCATTAATAATCAATAGAGATAAACAAAATAGTAACAAATAATAGTAGAAAAATAGTAAAAAAAAAAAAATAAAAAGGAGTTAGGCTCCTCACTAAGGTACAGTAAAGACGTTTACCGCACTTATGATACCGAACCAGTTCAAGTGCCACTCAGATATCCCAAGTCCAGCACGTGTTGGCGTTTCAAGCGCCGGACATTTTCATTGCCTACTGAAAAGTTCACATGATTGTCTAATCGTTGTCTATAATTTAAACTGAACCGTCTGATCTCGTCACGAACATAAGGCAATCTAAGATAGCCAAGAATTTTCTCGTTCCGAGCGAATCACGGTGTTCCTAAAACGTTGTATAATCTCAACGTTACTTTTGAACGCCATGCCACATAACTATATGCAATATATCCAAACCGTTTTAGAATCAGCTTGTGTATTAAACGTTTACAGACATGAATTCCTACCTAACAACCAATAAAGCCTCTTATATTTGGTGTTAAATTGCTTCCTTTTCTCTACATACATGTATGTATGTATTGGAGTTCATTAGTCCCACTCTATAACTCAAACTGCAGAACTGATTCTGCCAAGTGAGGCGTAGACATCTTGGCACTTAAAGTAACGTAACGAAATGATTAACATGGCAGACGCTAGCCACCATAATATCAGATTCACATAAGCCTTTTTTCAAACTCAAGCAATATACGTACCAAATAAAAGCACTTTCGAAAACTCAAAACATATTAAAAAAGAGAAAAAACAAATAAATTAAAAAGTGATGCAGCTAGTCTGGTACGATGGACAATTCGAATGTGCGAACACTGCAGTGTGCAGTTAAAATGGTGTACGGGTGATGGACTATCACTCAACGACGCCTAATTGACAAGTTGAGTTCAAATCGTCGTCCATTAGTAATGCCATACAATGCCAGAAAATATATATAACTGCCCATTACAATTGTATACCATGATGTTTTTATTTACGTTGACTTTTGGAAATTTTTTACACTACTATATATAACGTTAACTGCACAAGATCTTGTCTAGACAGTATCGTTTGTCATACACCCGAAAACGGACCAAACGATAATCTCAAAAGGATTTTGTTTTTTGTTTTTTTTTTAGCCAGCTACAGAATCCTAAAATCTGAAAAGTATAAAATAAAGTTACTTAAAAAATCCTGATTACCACAAGAATTAATTCTTAATATTTTTCTATAATGCTTAATCTCTTAAACTAATTTTCTTCATATAATTTCGTTAACTGTAATATATTCATTGTTATATGATACACAAAAAAATCTACTTTTAATTAATACCCGTGCAGAAAATTCACAAAAGAATTGTTAGAAAAAAATTTGTTTTCAGTTCAAAGCATCTTACATTTCCATATTACTGTTTTCGAAACATTACACACGACAAACACAAAACGGTCTCATAGGAGAGTATCTAGAGAATTACTTCTCTTAAGGTTATTAAATTTTCGGTTTTCAATAAATTACCTTTTCTCATGATTCCCTTATTACAAAGGTGGAAATAATATTTCTAGCTATATGTAACACAAAAAAAAAAATTGTTAATAAAATAAAATAATGCATTTTAAAATTTATTTCTATGGAGACACACAATTTCTTTAAACATAAAAAACATTTAAATAGTAAGTTTTTGTCTGGAAAGAAGTTAAGAAAAAAGGTAGTTCATTACCGTACTTTTAATGCGCTTTTTTTTTGTACTTGGCAAAAAAATAACTAGGTTAATAAGTGCATCAGTTATTTGCTTCTGGATGCTCTGCATTGTGAAAGACTTATGCATAAATAACAAAAAAAAAACGTTTTTAAAGGAGGTTGAATTTTTAAAATATACTCAATTAAGAAACAAGAGGAAAATATGAACATTACGCGTTAATTTTCATTACAAAAGAGTTTAATTTTGTTAATAATAAAATATAGCATTTTTAATGGAAAGAAAATAAAAAATATAACAGAAGTTACTTTAACAAATATTATTCACAATCCATGCAGTTTTAAAGTACCACCTAGTTAAAATGCCATCAAGGCTTAGCCTAACATTCAAAAAGCATGGAATTACAGTAATTTACACACGCGCGCGCGCACACACACACAAATTGTGTGCACGCGTGCGTGCAATTTAGCTTAATGCAAAAATAAATAAAAATATGGTAAAAATGTGATGTGGACACCACATTACTTCCTTTTACGCCTTTTAAATTACATATAAACTTTTTTTTTTTTTTAAATGAACAGTACATTAAATTATATTTCATTAATAAATTCAGATTTTTTTTTTAATAGTTATTATTGAATTACTATTTATCGTAAAACATTTTTTAATATCAGAGGTTTATATTTAAATATACCGATTTATTAATAAATCAATATATTTAAATTAAACACAAAAAAAAACAGTTAAAAAGAGAAGATGTCTGATTCGAACAGATCTGCCTTCCCCTTGTAAGATCAAAATATTTCATTAATTAAACTTTATTTGCCTGTAACTGTGGAATCAATGAAACTAAGTACCACTCATGACATATCGTTGAATCACTTTCAATGAGAGCTTATTAAAGTCGAAATAGCTATTTCCGTAGAAATCTGAAAACCGGAATTTTTCGCGATAACAATACTACTTCGTACAAGGAAGTAAAGGTGATTCAATTCAAACTTCTATTTTCTTATTACAACGCGAATCAGAAGTAAAAGTGCAGCGTGCTGATAAAGCTGAAAAATATACCCATTGCATAGATACTTAAAATATATTCACAGGTGCCGGTATAAATGAAGTATGAAAAGAGTTATTCTAACTGAAGTAACAAACTAAAAAATCAATATAAGATAATAAATGAATATAAATATATATAACATATAAATAAGCAATATTAAAAGTGGAACATAGAAATATACAAGTAAAATAAAACCGTATATGTCTCTGTAAAGAGTATCGTATTTGTTTTGCAAAGCAACTAGTTCAAGAATAAATAATAGTGGATTATCTCCAACTCATTTAGCATACTCAAATGTTATTGGTTGTTCAAATCTAATGAAATATATATTGAAATAATATATAAATTAATGTTATATATTCAAATATTATGACTGGAAAATATCGATAAACTCTTAGTAGATAAATTGTGAATATAGCATAGATTTCTTCACGGATGGAAACAAGATTCATATTTTTCCATCAACGACTGAAGCAGACAAACTTGTTCTTGTTTTATATAACTAAACTTCATTATTATCCTTACAGATGCATAAATAAATAGTCATTACATCATTACAAATGCATAACCAACTGAATAATAATTATATTAACTGATTATAATCAATTGCAAGACCAAAATCTGTTCCAGAATTTATATCTACACGGAAATTAATTTTTAGCCCACATTGTACAAATAAATTTCAATTTATCAATTATTTTGATATGGTAGTCTTTTATTGCGTTTAGCTTTAATTTCTCGGGTTTAGTTTCTCGAGTTGTAGTTTAATTTCTGAAGGATCATACCCTCAGGTAAGAGGAGTTTATATTCAAACTTAAGTGGTATTCGCCCATTCCTATCAAGGAGTCACACTAAAGTTAGATCCGCATTGATTAGACGTAGAATACTCTAGGATTAGAACCCTTAAGCGTTACTGGCTGAAACGTCTCTTATACAAGCTCAAATCAAATTGAAGATATCTCAGTTTAATCAAGAAATACCATAATTTTCTATGTTTTTTTAAAATTAATTTTATCATAAATTCAATAAAATATATTCCTATTTAGGTTGCTTTAAAGTTTTAAAATATCAAAATTAACAATTTAATTAAATTTTAATTTACAATACCAAGTAATTAATTAAAAAATATTACTTAACGTAAAAGCTCATTAAAAAACGATTATATATTTCACTTTGATTTACTTATTTTTTAAGTTACTACAGGTACACGTTTTCTACCCTGAACCAGATCCGTTCTTTCATGTTCGTTTTCCATTCTCTTTAACTTCCAACAAAACTTTTCAGTTTCTTCAGTTTAATAAAACTGGGAACGGCATATTCGGACTTGGTTTCGCTCCCTGTTGGCTTGAGGCAGGCAAGAGACCAGACCGAGTTCCGGTTACTGTAGCGGGGCCCGGGAACGGCAGAGCCGGGCCCAGTTACCCCGCCTCAGTGATTTGAGGCAGATGAATGAGGTGAATAAAAGATTCGCCCCTCTGACTTGAGTATAACTTGAATGCCGATCCGATCCAGGGGAGTAGGAGAGAAAAAAAGTTACTTAAAAATCAAATTTTATATGATTGTCATTTTTTTTTCGTTAGTCTCCTTTTCATTTTTAATGTTTGATCCTTCAGGCCGAGTTTTAATCAGCTAAGATTAAATTAGCTCTTCTTATTTCACATGAGGTCCAATCAGTAGAAATAAAGATTTCTATTTTTAATTCTTCTGATAATGCTTCTATTCTAATTCACTCGCCTCATTTCTTTTTTCATTTTACTATTACCCTTAATCTTCTCCAAATTTTCTCTACGCCAAGATTTAAAATATTTCCAGCCTTCTGTATCCTGTTTTTCTAATATCCATACTTCACCATTCAAACAATATATATTCCAATCGCAACACTTTATATAATATTACGACTCCTTTATAACCTCTTTGGTTTATACCGCTTCTTTTTTACAGAATTTTGTAGACGCTTCTCGCGTCAACCCTTTCGTACTAATCATTAACTGTGTTCTTTCCTATGAAATATCTCGTTAGCCATTCCTATTCTGACATATTGCTCCGATCTTCTGTTCACATGCTTTTTAAATAGTTTTACTGTTAAACTTGTTCAGTTTTTCTTCACTTATTCAGATTTTAATTTTGTATTAACATCTTACGCTCTCACGAGAGTCAGAGAAGTAAGAAATAATAATATATCAGTCTTCATAAAATTTTTCTCTAAATAAGACATCGGTGGAAACCAACTGCAGAGAAAGAATTATTATAACTGAAAAATTTTCTCAGTCAGACTTCAAAAAAAGTGTTATAGTCATGATACCAAAGAAAGCAGGGGCAGATAAATATGAAGAATACAGAACAATTAGTTTAACTAATCATGCATCAAAAATCTTAACTAGAATTCTATACAGAAGAATTGCGAGAAGAGTGGAAGAAGTGTTAGGAGAAGACCAATTTGGTTTCAGGAAAAGTATAGGGAGAAGGGAAGCAATTTTAGGCCTCATATTAATAGTGGAAGAAAGATTAAAGAAAAACAAACCAACATACTTGGCATTTATAGATCTAGAAAAGGCATTCGATAACGTAGACTGGAATAAAATGTTCAGCATTTTAAAAAAATTAGGGTTCAAATACAGAGATAGAAGAACAATTGCTAACATTTACAGGAACCAAACAGCAACAATAATAATTGAAGAACATAAGAAAGAAGCCGTAATAAGAATGGGAGTGCGACAAGGATGTTCCCTATCCCCGTTGCTTTTTAATCCTTACATGGAACTAGCAGTTAAAGAACAATTAAGATTTGGAGTAACAATACAAGGTGAAAAGATAAAGATGCTACGATTTGCTGATGATATAGTAATTCTAGCTGAGAGTAAAAAGGATTTAGAAGAAACAACGAACGGCATGGATGAAGTCCTACGCAAGAACTATCACATGAAAATAAACAAGAACAAAACAAAAGTAATGAAATGTAGTAGAAATAACAAAGATTGACCACTGAATGTGAAAATAGGAGAAGAAAAGATTATGGAGGTAGAAGAATTTTGTTATTTGGGAAGTAGAATTACTAAAGATGGACGAAGCAGGAGCGATATAAAATGCCGAATAGCACAAGCTAAATGAGCCTTCAGTAAGAAATATAATTTGTTTACATCAAAAATTAATTTAAATATCAGGAAAAGATTTTTGAAAGTTTATGTTTGGAGTGTCACTTTATATGGAAGTGAAACTTGGACAATCGGAGTATCTGAGAAGAAAAGATTAGAACCTTTTGAAATGTGGTGCTACAGGAGAATGTTAAAAATCAGATGGGTGGATAAAGTGACAAATAAAGAGGTGTTGCCGCAAATAGATGAAGAAAGAAGCATTTGGAAAAATTTAGCTAAAAGAAGAGACAGACTTATGGGCCACATACTAAGGCATCCTGGAATAGTCGCTTTAGTATTGGAAGGACAGGTAGTAGGAAAAAATTGTCTAAGCAGGCCACGTTTGGAATATGTAAAACAAATTGTTAGGGATGTAAGATGTAAGGGGTATACCGAAATGAAACGACTAGCAGTAGATAGGGAATCTTGGAGAGCTGCATCAATCCAGTCAAATGACTGAAGACAAAAAAAAAAAAATTTTTGTATAAAAAAATATTTTTCTTAAAATTAAACTGTACTCTTACTAAGGTATATGATGTCTTTATGTTAAATACTGATAAAGAAACTGGAAAATACATCTCGTATATTATGTATCTGGCCGTTCCATAGAACAGTCAAAAGCTAAAAAGCTACCATTCAATTTTTAAAAAAAATGTTTTCACTTCAAAACATCGCACATTGCTAGCTCATATTACCATTTTCTAAACATTACACAACAAAATACGAAACGGTTTCCCAGGGGAAGCATCTAGGGAACTATTTTTTGATTATTAAATTAACTATTTTCAAAAAATTCCCTTTTGTAATGATTCTATAATCATAAGGCTGAAAATAAGGTCATTCCTTAAAATATTTTATACAAAACCTTTTTAAAAAATAAATGAAAGTTCTGAGGTTCAAATCCTATTAAAATCTACAAGTTGTTTTTATACGGATTTGAATACTAGACAATGATGTACTTTGGTTAGTAGGGTTCAACTTTCCCCACATCTCAGGAATGGTCAGCCTGAGTCTGTACAAGACTACACCTCATTTGTATGTCATACATATGGTCTTCATCCCTTTCGGCCGTGAAGGGAGGTTGCTTATTAACTAGTTGAACAGATTGCAACGCGCACATTATGAAAAAAATAAATAATTGAAAAAAAAATATAATAGCATTGTAGACTTTCCATGGAAACAATTTTTTTTTAACATAAAAAATAATTTTTAATAATTAGTATCTTTTAATCTGGGAAGAAGTTAAAAAATGCTGCTTTATCATCGTACATTTAAGATAGTGTTTTTGTACATGTTTATAAAAAAGTAAGTTAATAATTGCAACAGTTATTTGGTTATTTGTGCATTGTATTCTTAACAAGGCCAGTATAAAACACTTTAAAACTAACAGACAATCAGGTTAATAATACAGTATTATATTCCGTGGGAAATTTTGAATGACTTTTTAGAGCTCAAAAACAAAAAGCAGGTTTTCTCAAATGAAATTTAGGTAATAAAAATCAGAATTATAAATTTTATTTTTTATATAAATACATCTGATTTTAAATCTATAATTCTATGTCGTAGGTATAAGAACATTTTTTTCCGAAAATAACTTATTAAATTAGTTAGGCACTTTTACTTTTATTTCAGAAGGGGTTTTTATTGTTTGCGTCCTAGAATTAAAGGTTCTCATCGAACATTTTAGTTGAATGGTAGCTTTTTCGCTTTTTGCTGTTCAATGGAATAGCCAGATGTAAAATATACGATACATAGTTTCCAGTTTCCTTAGTTTATCCATATCAATATTTAACATACAGACATCATAAACGTTAGTAAGGAACAGTTTAATTCTAAAGAAAATTTTATTTCTGTATTAAAACGGTTTTAATTCTATTAAATTCTTTTATTCAGATCGATTCTTGTTTCCGTTTTTTTTTCGGCCAATGTTGTCTTTACAGAAAACTTTCATAAGCACTGGTATATTATTTATATTATTAATATTATTGTTTATTACTTCTCTGACGGTTGTGAGAGCCGGATCTGTATATATATATATATATATATATATATATATATATATATATATATAAAGCAATCATTATTAAATTTTATTTAGATTAATATTTATGCCTAATGATTTTTAATTAGGCAGATGAGGATATCAAAATAAATGATTAACCTGTGAATAAGAGAAGGAAAACAATTTTAACAGCACAAATATTTAAAAAGCATGTAAACAGAAGATTGGAGCAAAATGTCAGAATATGAGTGGCTAATGAAATATTTCATACAAAGAAACACAGTTAATACATTATACTGTAGAGTTGACATGAGAGGCATATACATGACATGGAAAATATTTGGTCTATCTTTATAATTGTGAATTAATATGAAAGGAAAAATGAGAGCAAACAAATATAACATTAAATAAGAATATATAGTATGAAGTGTTTAAAAAAAAAATTAAAATTGAAAAATTTAATTAGGTGTAGTGTTCTTTTGTTACTTCTACTTTTGTTGCTAAAAGTATGTACGTGCGCACGCGCGTGTGTATGTGTGTTTGATCGCGCACGCGTGCGCGCGCGTAAGCGTGTATGTGTATATGTAATAATAGAAAATATATAGTTTTTCATTTTAAAATAAAGCGTACACGAAAGTATTTTCATCATTGTTAGTAAATTCTATTTGTTAAAATTTTCGAAATTTGTATGTATGTATACTAAATTTTGATTGATAAATGGCATTGATGTTACGATTGGTCGGAATAATTTCGTACGATTGGTAAGAATGTTTTGATCCTTTCAATTGGTCCCTAATATTGTGACTGGTAAAATAAATATTTTTATTGATTGAAAAAAAGAGGTATGTATTACAAACTGATCGAAATGACCATGTTTTCCAAACAGTGAGTTATATTCATTGTTTTTATTGGTTAAAAAAACAGATTTTTTAATTGAGTTTTTTACACCACATAAAATTTATGAATTTGCTTATATTTTTTTGGTTTCGTTTATTAAGATTAGAAACAATCGTATATCAATTTTGATTTTTTTATCTATTTAAGGAAATTAATTCCTTGTAATAATCTAAAAAATTATAATTGTTTTACACACTGCAAGAATTAAAAATATCTGTCGCAGGCAGAAATCATAATCAGCTAAAATGTAAAAATACCGGATGATATTTAAGTATGAAAAGAGCTTTATACTGCAGATCTGAGAGGTATTTGGAGGCAGAAAGAAATAGGGTTCTACATACCTAAAAACAAATCTGCATTTGGCGGGTTTTTCATTTTTCTCCACCATCTTGGATCCGCCATATTGAATCAAACTTAATTTTGTTAAATAGGAAGATGGACATATGACATATGATTTCGATTTAATATTATACAAGAAAAACAATGGTGAAACTCATTTTTCTGTTGTCTTCGTTATCGAGTTAAACGTAAGCATTCAAAGTTGCAATAACGGAAAAATCATGTTAAAAATAAAACGAGGTTAAAGCGCTGTATGAACAATTTTATTGCAGTTATGCCAAATGTAAGTATAATGCATATAATAACGAACTTTAAACAGTGCTGTAATATTGATAATAAACAATAGATAATAATTAATAACAACAAATTAAACGCTACCAACTGATATTATTTACTTTAAATATTACACAATTTATTTTAAAGTTTGAAATAAATATTTTCTGTCGTAAATGATTAATGAAATAAATTTTGAAAGCATACCAATCTACAATAAACGTTCACAATGCTTCCTCTCTATATCTTGGCAATGTGTTAATCTCAAGTAATATCCGTTTATCTTTCTGTATCAAGTATGGCGGTAAACGAGCAGATTTGACAATTGTTCTTTTCAAATCGTTTGGAAACATTGTTTCCCAAAAAAAGTAATTCAGAGAAGACAGGATCTGGCAGGCCATTCTACGGCTCCTCTACAACTTCCAGTAATTTGGAAATTGTTCATTTCAAATTTTCCGTGCCCTTAATTAATAATGAGGTGGTGCTTCACCTTGCTCAAACCATACATTATTATTTAATCCTTATCCAACATTTTCCCTGATATTTGGTAAAATCCTATGACCAACGATTTCCTTCCAAAGGTTAAGTTTCCGAGAGTGCTATGTATGAGCTTCCAACATTAATCTAAGATTATTATCACTCCAATACTGATAGTTTCGCTTCTTCGTATGGCCATTTAACATAAAAGTCGTTTCATCAGTAAATATTATTGAATTATAAAAAAAACAACTCGGTCGTCAAAAACACTTCTTGCAACAGGTGAAAAGGTTGAAATTGATTTGTTTTAAGAATTTTTTGAAAACTCACTGATGTCATGTTGGAGAACAGCTTTCCAAACCGATGAACGAGGTTTTCAATAAATAGGTCAGCAATACATTTAATGATTTTGCATCAGTTGTGACAGTTTTTGGTCAACCGATGCGAGGACGTTGTACTGTCTTGGATTTATTTATCGGTTCTCATGTTTGAAAATCTATTATTCAATAAATCACGTACTTCTTGTAAAGGTGGTATACCTTTTACCAATAATAAAATTTTTACAAAAAAAAACAAATTTAAACCACTAGGCTTACAACGTAATTTTTACTAGCACCATTAAATTTGATCATTATATTGAAGTAAAAAGGTAATTAACAGCGGATAAGTATTTCCAGCTGATATGTTTCATTTACGCACTGGAAGTTAATTTTTATTTAGAAAATAACATCAGTTGATATAGCCGTTTAATTTTTATTAACATTATAACACCGTTTAAAGTTCGTTATAGTGTGCATTAGAATGTAAAATGCAATAAAATTGTTAATGCAGCGCGTTTTCCCTCGTTCTTTTGTTAACACTTGATAACGAAGGCATTAACAGAAAAACGTGTTTCACCATTGTTTTTCTGTTAAAATCTAAAATCAAAAATTTCTCCCACATCCATCTTCCTATTTAAAAAAAATAGTTTGATTTAATTATGGTGGATCCATGATGGTGGACAAAAATTAAAAACCCACCATAATGCAGATTATTTTTAACTATGTATAACCCCATTTCTTTCCGCCTCCAAATAGCTCTCACATATGCAATATAAAGCTGTTTCCATGCTTAATAATTACGTGTATTGTATTATTTACGTAATATACATTATGTTTTCAGAAACATATATAATATACCTTCACCAGTTTAAATGATCATGTACCCTCAGAATAATCGACAGATAATGCCATGAACATGGAAGTAAAATAGCGGTTACGTAATGAAATCTCGCGTAATCTTTTCAGTTTCAAAATATAAATACAACAGAAAATGTAGAAATATGTAAAAGTATTATGCTTGAAGGCACAATTCGGTTAGAAATTCTACAAGCAAGCTATAATGGGACATGGGTTTTCATTTGTATTTTTTACTTAACTATAAAAAATAATTCAGTCATTTGAAAATGTATACATCTATTTAAAATTAAAAAAAAAAAATAAGTAAAATGTAAAATAATAATTTCAATTTTGGTGTTTTTCTGATTGTGGAAATTGTTTCTCTCTCTAAATTACAATTTTATTTAGACTTTTTTTTATTTTATATCCTTATTTAATTTTATTTTTGTTCTCACTTCCTCGTCATATTAATTCAGAATTATAAAAAGATTTCTTAACATGTTTACAAGTTGAGTTTCATTTATTGTATCGTTATCTAACTCTTAACTTGACAATATTTTTAATACGGATACAGTTAGTCCTATTATTTTCTTATGACAATATATATCATATAAAAAACGTTTTACGACATTTTATTTTTATTTTTTATTGTATTATTGTTCATAAAAAAAAATCTTATTGGTTCTATCCAAAATGTAATTTACCTTTACCCTAATATTCTTCAATAAATATTTTTGAAAGTGCGTACTCGATCACAAAAACATAATATAAAATATATAAAAAATATAAATATAAAATATATAAAATATATAAAATATATTTTATATATAAAATATGAATAATGAGATACATACTCGTAGATTACATATTTAATCGACAAAAATTAAATCCTAACAAATAATGCTCACTTAACTCTTGCGTATGACAAAATGAAAGCCAAATTTTCACTTCACTTAAGTAAAATACCTTACTAATTCTATTGTGTAAGACGCGTAAAAGCTTTTCTTTAAATATAATACGTGGTTTCTCTCAATCTTGAATTCCAAACAGATTTTTGGAAATTATTTTTATTAATTGAATACATTTATATAATTACGAAGCAAAAATTGCTTTTCATTACTCGGAATTTTCAATTTAATTTGGCTATAATGTTCATTCTATTTTTCTACATTCTATTTCTGAGGTTTACCAGAAGGATTTGTTTAAGGGTATCCTAATAAAAATTGTGTGGTACTGAACTTTGCACCATCTAGAAAATTTTTAAATAGTGGTAAATAGTAGAATTTCTTTATTTTGCGAAATATTTCGGTTTTCCTTATCAGTGATATGTGATATGTTCATTCTGTGATTTTGAATTTTTTCTTGTCAATAAGGTTTCCTTTCTACCAAGGATTTAAGTATAACCGATTAAATAATATTAAGGATTGTAATGATTTTCATAAGATATCTTTTGAGAATTAATTACGTATTCCAGTATCTTTCTAATTAATAAGAACCAATGAAATGTTTTATTCAGACTGAGATGCTCTATGGAGCTGAAAGGTGGACGATGAGAAAGGCAGATAGAATATTGAGAATTGAAGCTTTAGAGATATGGGGTATGGTGCAGAATAAAAAATGTCATATGGCAAGGACCATGAAACAAATGAAGAAGTATTAAGGAGAATCGGAGAGAACAGGAAACTGCTAAACGTGATTGAATATAGAAAAAGGAACTTGCTAGGACATTGTATGAGAAGAAGGTGTTTATTAGTGGATGCGATAGAAGACTTGGTGAACGGAAGAAAAAGAAGAGGAAGGAATAGATTTCAAATGATGGAAAAGAAAAAAAATGCGGGAATAAAGAGGTTAGCAAAGGACAGAACAAGGTGGAGAGCAGCAGCCGTGACAGGTCCTGCCTTAATGACAGAACACTATGAACGAATGAATAAGAACCAGATTTTTATGCAGCTTGAATAAATTTAACATCGATTTCTGTTTGAAGTAGTTTCAAACATTTGCCAATGCTAATTAGTTGTATATAAGGAAGTAATTCTAGTTCATTTCTAATTCAAGCCACCAACATATTCGATAGTATAAACTGCTTTGATATTACACCAGTCTAGATCTGATTGGTATAAACCTTGTATGTAAACCTTTTACATAACTTGATAAAATATATACTAAATAATAAATTTTTAGTTTTTAATTTAGCATAATCGGAAAAAACCAGGTATTAATATAATTTTTATATATATTTTATAATACTTGTTTATTTTTTATTTATGAATGAATAAATTACATTATTAAGAATAAACTCGTATTTTAAAGTACCTTTTAAATCAAACTAATTTTCTCTTAAATATCTAACTTGTTAAATTTTCTTAGCATTCATTTGAAGTTTACTAAGCCCATATATAACATCATATAATTCCTTCTCTGCTAATACCTTTACTGTAATGATATTCGTTACAAGAGGAATACTTATCGTTTCATATCAAATAATTTATATTCATGATAAATTCTCATAGCTAACAATTAGAAAACATAAATACCTAGGATAATTATTTTAATTCCTAAATTACTATTTAATCCTTTACATAATGAACACTAATATCTTAATCTAAAATAAAAGAAATTAAATCAACCTTTTTCTATTTAAAATCAAGCTTTTTTAATTTAAAAGAATTTCAAAACATGTAAAATCTTAATAAATTTATTCATTAATAAATTTTAATTTGAACTCCCTTAATATTTTTTTTTTTTTTTTAATGCTTTTATTTATAGTCGCATCAACAATTACAGTCATTAGCGACTACCATTTAGTATTATATAAAACAAAAATCACAAAGAACAAAAATAAATAATAAAGAAACAGGAACAATAAATACAAAATAAAATACATAAATCAGACAAAAATCGCAAAATCGCATTCTTCATTCCACTGTAGAAGAGAAACCGCAACAGACGTTTTATACCTTCGTTCTGGTTTAACAGAAATTTCATATCCGAATCCAGGTCTAAGTCTAAGTTTTGTCGGTTGGTTCCAAAGTTGGGCATTCAAAGAGCAGGTGGTAAACGGACCATTTGGCCTTGCAAGTCTCATAGAGAGCCAAGTAGGTGAGCGTGGGTAAGACTGGTATATCCAATCCTTAGCCGAGTTAAGATGACTTGGTCACTTCTGTTGCTCGGGGAAAGAGGTTTCTCGAGCACGTTCTCCCGGATGTTATGTAATGCCGTGGGAGGACTCGGCAGCCAGAATCTATTCCACTGAGCCCGCAAAAAGCTACTGAGTCCACTGAGCTTACTTTTAATACGTATAAATGTTAGCAATCAAGAAATATTGGTTTATTTCCTACTAAATTTTCCATTACGTAAATAAAATTTTATTATTAGCCATATTCTATAGAATTTTATTTCTATCTACATAAAAAAAGTTTATAAACCACGCAATATTTCTTCTTCTAATGATATGTAACTTATAGTAGAATATTGAAAATTAAGTTACGAAAAAATAATCTATTAGAAGAGAAGAACGACGTTTTGGACAGAATTTTTTAAAGAAAAAAAATTTCATTTAATGTACTACAAAATTTATTGCTATTAGTTTGTATGTACAAGGGAATATAAAAGAAAAAATAATGATTACAGTATGTGAAACAGACATACACGTACGTAGGAATTAGTAGATGTGTTGTGATGAAAAGACTACGTAAAAAACTGAAAAATATTTAAATATAATTTTTTACTTTGCATTCTACAAAATGGCTGTATTTTAAATTAAAACTGGTATGACTTGTAATTGTAATAAAGAATCAAACTATTGAAAAATAGTTAAAAATTACCCGTGGTAGATCGGTTATTGTGTAGTATATGATCCATGATTATGTATGCTGTCACTTACTATTCTTTTTAAAACAAAATGAACAAAGTATATAAGAAATTATTAAAAAATAATCTTTCTATTTTTGTCAAACTATTATGAATTTTCTTCCTCCTATACGAAAATTAAATCAACAGATTGATGTCGATCAGTAGGCGTTTCAAGGAAAAAAATAAAAATACTCTGCTTGCTTAGACATCAGAATGCCTATACGCTGTCAAAATTTAATATTAAAGTCTAACGTTATATGACCTGTAATATGAGTTCAATAACCAGGATACTAAAGCGAAAATAAAATGAACTGACCATTGACTGATAAAACTACCAACCGGAATCTTATTGAGTTTTTCATAAGTTTTTTTTCGATTCACTTGAATTATTCTTTCTGAAATATGTCCATCCTTAATTTATTTACGTTACACAATCTTATAGCTTTAACTTCTTACATGTCATAAATTTAAATTTAATAATTTAAAAAAAATTTTAATAGTTTTTATTTTTAATTGTATTATAAAAATATTCGATTCCATAGAAACATAACTCAATCCATTAATGTATTGTTTAATTTTAATTTTTTAATAATACAGAAATTTTTATTATTTAAAATATTCATGATCTATTCCTTTTAACTGATAAACAGAAGGCTATTTAGTCATTCACTGTGTAAATATTTGGGTTTTCATCTTGATCGACGACTTACTTGGGCGAAACATATCACTTCTAAGCGGAAACACTTGGATCTCAAGTTTAAACACAAGTACTGGCTGGTAGATCACGGCTTTCAGCAGAAATTAAATTATTGATTTACCATCCATTCTGAAGCCTGTTTGGACTTACGGGTTTGAATTGTAGGGTACAGCGTGCAACTCTAGTATTGATATGTTTGAACGCATGCTCGACATACCCTGGTGCATCAGTAATAGCCGTATATACAATGACCTTAAGTTGCAAACCGTTCGGCAGGAAATCTCTCTGGTCAGTCTACGGTATCAAAATCGTTTGGATCGGCACCCGAATTATCTGGCGGTCAATTTGTTAGATAACACGATCAGTGATTTTTCAAGATTGCCAAGGAACAATATTTTTGGTTTGTCTTATCACTTCAATTAGCGACATTAGTCTATAAGGAGTGCTCATCTATTCCATTATTAAATCAAGCCGCTGGGTCTTTGGCAACCCAATATTAATTCAAATACATCCTATTTACTTATTCTATGAACAGATTGTAAAGTCGCTGTGTCGTTAAAAAAAATTTACTATATGACAACACAGAGTTCATACATGTTTCAATCTACGGTAATTGTATGGCATTATTTTCAGAAATTATTCTTTTTTATCAAAAATTGAGGTATATAGATTTATAATTGTTTTAATTTTTATTTTACAATTTTAATGCAAATATTTCTGTATAACAATGCAATAGCTGAAACGAGTAAGTCATTATGGGAATAACATAACTGTAAATATAAAAACAAAATCCGGTGAACACAATATACTAGTATGTTATCTGCCCTATCTACTTTAACTACGTAGATGAAATGCGTTTTACTAAAGCATCAATTTAAGAGGAAAAAAATTAAAAACGTATAAAAATTATATTTAGGTCTATGTATATTTATGTATATTTATTTATGTATATTTATGTATATTAGGTTTATGTATATTTACATCTATGTATATTTATTTATTACATTTACATATTACAACGAACAGAGACATTCATATGTTCGGAACAGTGTTCATTTCCAATGTTCATTTCCAGTGTTCATTCATATGTTCATTTCCAGCTTTTGTGTTCGTATGCTGCCACACAAGCAAACTTAACTCCCTAACATGGTTAAACAAAAATTCATGTTATTAATAAAACATCTCTTTCGGAGTTTAAGGCTCTTTGCACCAACTGACTCCTCTTCCCCTCCGTCTCACCCCCACCACGCGGGAGACATTCTGGAATGACTACACTTCTCCAATCCAAAGGCCTCTCCTGAGGAATACAAAGAACCCCTACTCTTGGAATTCTTTTTTTCCTCTGCAACCGGCAGAGAAAGGCGCAATCCCCTTTTTCCAGATGTCTTCAGAATCCCCTGCCCCACTTCTATATCATCGTCAGACCGTACTGGATAAGGCGGGAAGTCCTCGTCAAGGTCGCTACCAGGTGGGACTAAAACGGGCGAACCGACAGTCTGTCCCCGCTGCCGAGCCGAGCTGCCTTCTCGGTTTTTCTACATCTTTCCATCAGTCCCTCTTCAGGTCGTAATTTCGCAATTTCCATTTCTGCTGCACTATCGGTCCCGCTGCTTTCCAAGGGCAAAACCTCACTCACCAAAATCCGAGAAGTACCAAAATCTCCTCCAACCGGTGGGGACGCGCCCCCGGATCGATCTGGCTCGGTCATAGTGCAACAACAACAAAAAATTGATTAAAGAAAAAGTAATCTGAAATGAAACAAAACTAACAAACGAATGTAAACAAACTGAATAAATGTAAACAATTCCTTAACAACGGGTTAATACCCCGTAGCAACCGTAGGTAAAAACGCAACTTACCCAAACCTAATATAAACGCAAACAAAACTAAATAAAACGAAACAAATATAAACGAAACGAATCACGACAAATAAAATAACAACGAACAAATACTAACGAAACAAATCAAGTAAAGAAAATCAAACTCGGCAGTACAACTCGGAGCGAGAGAAGATACAACCTTACAATCTCAGCTGCGATATCCATTTAAACAAATATAACTTCACTTATTTTTCCAGAAAAATATTACTTTGCAGATAATTTTTAAAAATATACTAATTACGCAAACCTGAATATGGTCACTCTTAACCTATAAATCCGTATTTAACTGATTGTAATAAACAGCTTCAGAATGCTCATTATTATCCTGTACTAATTTTACTAATATATTTTTTTTATAATTTCACCAATACAATTTTCTGTTTTTCTTAATTATTCTATACTTAGTAACTTTGTAATAGTCTCTGATCAAGGATTTTCTAAAGTTACCCTTGATTCTTCAAAGAAAATGGCAGATCATTTCTTTTCGATACTCGTAGAATAAAACTAACATTTATATTATGACCTCATTTCTATCTGTCCAATGTTTAATTATGTTCTTATCCAAAAAAATGTATTTATTAAATATTTAAATTAAACTGCTGGACTTGAGTTGTATACGAAATTGTGAAATTTTAAAGTTTTCCAAATACCAACTTGGGTAAATATTAATGTTCATTCATCTAACTTGAATGATAGCATACACATACCATACTTATGATTAGTAAAAATACTAATCAGACATTAGTACAGATACAACTATTTACTAAGTTTATGATTTATTCTTCTGCCTAGGAGAAAATGAAAGTTAAAAAGAGCAAGACAAAATTTAAAAAATCATATTACCTAATCTTTCCAAGCAACATTACTATGAATAAGTATGAAAATAATAATAAATTTTAGGTTAAATTTTTAATAAAATATTTAAAAAAAAAAAATTAAAAAACCGAACTATTTTTGTGGATTAGCCTCCTTAGTTAAAGTAAATTTATTAAAACTTAAGAATTTAATATTAAAAAAAAGACAATATAAACGATAATAAATTTTATATTTTCCTCAAGTATGAGTATATTTCTAGTATAAGATTTAAAAATAGAAATTGTGCAATATTACGTAAAGAGTTGAGATATACAATTTCGATGAAAATATTGTCTTTTAAATAAAAAAAAAAAATAAATAATAAACCAATAATTTTTCATAGAAAAACAGCAATATTTTTCCCAGCTATAAAACCAAACCACTTGATGTAAAGCCACACAAAGGAAAAAATGAAAGAGAAAAATTGAACTCCGGAATTTATGTAATAAAAACAAAATAACAGAAATAGGATGACAAAAACGTAAAAAAAACGCCTGGAATCGATTTAAATGTATCTGGTGGTAATGTTAGAACATTAATTTTACATACTGACGTTAATACCACAAACTGTTTTCAGGTTCTCTAATTTTAATAAATTTATAGAAATATTTTAGGTTTTACAATAGATTTTAAAAAAAGTTTTATTACATTTATTATCCACTAGCAGACCCGGCAATGCTTCACTATTGCTATTTTTGAGTATATTAAATGAACGCAATTGAAAGTCTGTTGAAACATTAACAAAATGAACATTACAGAACTTCGCAAAATTTAATCTTTACCTTTTACCCTTCCGCCCTTTACCCTTTTTCCATTCACCACTTTCCTTCCCCTTTTCCCATTTTAATTTGTACTATGTTCCCTTTCTCTTCCTCCATATTCCACGTTCCCCATTTCCCCTTACATCCTCATTTCCCTTTTATTCTCACATTTATTATTTCCTTATTTTCTTTCCCCTTCCTCTTTCTTCTTTTATTTTTTCTCTTTTCCCCTTTTCATTTCCTTTTCCCCGTTTCCTCCTTCAATTTTCCTCTTCTTCCCTTTTTACCTTCTTCCCTTTTTCGATTTTTCCCTTTTCCGTTTTTCCCTTTCTCCCTTTTCCCCGCATGCAGTAGTTTTTTAGTCTACAGCGGACACACATATCACAAATGTTGAAATGGAATCGTAAAATATTATTATAGCATGTGTTGCTTTTACGTCAAACAGAAAGCGCGGTTCTTTTAAAAAAACCATGTTTTTACCTGTCACCTGTCAAGATTCAATTAAAAACTATTGAACTGGATTTATAATTTAATAAACATTCTTTATTCAATGTTTGATGTACGGCGTGAATAAAGAAAATCAGCAAATCTAGTTATAGTGAGTGAGACGGATGTGTGAATATAATTCACAGTATTACATTTCATGATTTCATATAAACTTAATTCAATACGCACACCACCCCTTCAAAACGAACAACCCTTCTTCAAAACGAATAACATTTCTAGAAAAATACCATTCTGCAATGGAAATTGTCTGAAAATTACTGATCCGACTTTAACGTAGTAATCTGATTTTTTAATGAATTCCTGAATAAACCCAACAATTACTCCCTACACGTCAAGATCAATCCATTAAGGTATGCAATGTACAAGGCTCTATCAAACCTTATATATATATATATATATATATATATATATATATATATATATATACCTTCTTCACGATGA
Source organism: Lycorma delicatula (assembly GCF_047948215.1). NCBI lineage: Eukaryota > Metazoa > Arthropoda > Insecta > Hemiptera > Fulgoridae > Lycorma > Lycorma delicatula. Next base: position 112,196,063 of record NC_134461.1, on the reverse strand, counting down.
ATAGGATAATAAGGCGTTGATGCTGAACAAATGACGACGTAGCGCTTTGGAATCCGCATTATTCCATTGCGGTAAGGGTCTTCTCAAGATATGTTACTAATCACCGGTTCACCAATTTCTCTATCTAACTGCATATAACATTCGTTAGAGAAAATGTGAATAGTAAGTATATTATATTCAGATAGTTTGTAGAGTGAAGAAAAAACAGAGGTTGCGTTTGTGTTAATGATTTCATCATGTTTCTATATACAACACAATAATCATTACTTCATAACCAATTTATTATTTATTTATTATCGTATACATTTTATCTAAAATAAAAGTGGACTTTTACTGTTGGTAGACAATTGATAATTTCATAGCTCTTAAAAAGTTAAGGAAACTACGTAACAATAAACAATTTTAAAGAATAGAATACTCATTGATTATGGGATGTGCCGAACAAGTTAAGAAATATTTATTGATCATTTAAGTAAGATGTCTTAATTTTAATTTAAAATATATGTATAATTTTTGTAAACTATAATAGCGCGTGGTTACTAAATATTAACGTCGAGTAATTTCTTCTACGTTTATAAGGATTTACAGGAAATTCTTGTGAATCGGTCACCTGAACAATCGTACGCGCAGTTTCTTTACTTCAACTCTACACGCTAACTGGCTAAGATATAGAATCCCATTTCTAACGCGTACCAGGCTTCCAGACACGGATAACAATTACCTTACAATTCCAGAATGAAAAATATTTGCTTCCAAAAATCGCATTTTCCTTCCTAATTTTCAGGTTTTCGTCTACTAAAAAAGTAAAAATGTTCGTAGCTAAATGAGTAACTTAATTATTCCTTTGTTATTTTTGTAGTGGCATTAATAACGGTTTTCCTGTAAGTTAATGCTACAAATGTCTTTTATTATTATATAATGTTTTTGTTTCTTTGCAAGAGAAACTCGTCTTCTATAATCACCCAGTTATATATACAATTTTCAAAGTTTTATTTAACTTTAAAAGAAATAATATTTACGAAGTCAAAAGTTCTTACGGAAAAAGTTAATTGTTTAAGGCCTATAAAATTTTATCTGTAAATATACGATTTAAATTTTTTTAAATCTTAATTTTTTACTTCCTTATACGTAGTAAAGAAAGTATTTTCATCGCAAAAAATTCGGTTTTCAGATTTCAATGGAAATATCCATTTTGACCATCACAAAATTAATTTTGATTACTTTCGGCGTGACGTTTGTACGTACGTATAACGGACGTATTATGTATCAAGCACAACTCATACAAGATTAGCCGTGGGATGTTGAAATTAAGATTCTTGTAACATCTAGTTGTGTACCTACCCTTTTGATCGCAATCGACTGGACCAAAAGTCTCCAAAATTGCAATATTTTTCCCAGCTATAAAACCAAACCACTTGATGTAAAGCCACACAAAGGAAAAAATGAAAGAGAAAAAGTGAACTCTGGAATTTATGTAACAAAAACAACAAAATAACAGTAATAGTGAAAATAAGTGGTACTTATTTTCATTAGTTCCAGAGTTATAGCCAAATAAAATTTTAATTAATGACATATTTGGATCTTAAAAGGGGAAGGCACATCGATTCGAATCCGACTTCATGTCCTCTTTTTACCTTTTTTTAAATTTAAATATATAGATTTATTAATAATTATTAACCTCTGAATGTAAAAAAAATTACAATAAATAAAATTCAATAATAATAATAATAAACATATATTACAGAATGTCAGAAGTTATTAATGAAATAAAACTTTATGTACTTTTCATTTAAAAAAATGTGAATATGTAATTTAATAAGCTTAAAAAGAAGTAATGTAGTATCTACATTAGATTTGTTTACTATTATTTATGAAAATATACTTTTTTAAAATAACACCACAGACAATTAAAAATAAAATAAGTATAATATTTTCAATAAATTAATTCATTTAATTTTTATTTTTATAGCTAATAACAATGAAAGAAGTTTTTAGAAAAATCCAATAATGGACTTTCCAAACGTTTTAAAAAGGGCTAACTATGTAATATTAAATGGATCTAAGTAATACGGCATGGAAACTGTGTAACGTAATCCAGTGTTATTACTTTTTCCACTATTTATGCTGATGTAACTAAACCGCTTCTTTTCTTTCTTTAGCTTGTACCGCAATCGCGTAAATGTGTTGTACCAAAAAATAATACAAAATAACGCACATTTAGATAAATAAAGGTAATTTATTTATTTTAAAAATATATTGTACAAAAATAAATAGGAAATTGAAATAAAAAAATTTTCTATTTATTACTACAAGTTAAATATTTTTTCAATTTGAAATTTACGACTTTAGCCTTTATAGCTTACCGTAATAAAAACATTGCAGAACACGAAATATTTTTATGACTAAATGTATATTATTGTAAGTAATTTTTTTCTAAATAATTTACCACAAATTTTCTGTAAAAAAAATTTTGCCCATCTTGTCATATTACAAGTATAATACCAATAAAAATTATTATTATTCTTAAAGCGTGATTAATTAATATACATTAGTAAAACTATTTTTTTTTTTTTTGCTGTGTAGGAATAGGATATTTAATTCATAATCCGAAAAGAATGGAGTATTTAAATTGTTACTGATTGTAACTACTTGTCAGAAACTGACCCAGAGTTTCTTGTGGTTAGGTTGCATTACACATATGTTTCTGCACTCACAAGCTGATACGTGATAATCAATATTGTCAGCTTAGTCAAGACGAGATAGTGAAACATTTTACTCCTTAATTTAACTTGTAAGTTTGTCAGTGTTTCTTATTCTTAGGAATGATGAAAATATTAACAAAATCCTTTAATATTATTATCCTTTTATTAAATATTAGGAAGATTATATTACTACTTCTATTTAAAGGCCAAAAAAAGAACTGAATAATTTTTTTTTCTAAAAAAAATTAGTGTTTTTCTAGTAAGCTAAACTAAACTAATTCTAACTAAGTAATTCTAAGTACACTGAAACTAAATAATAATGGGAATGTTTAATAAATATATACGATCCTTCATGTGAGGTAAATGACATGTGTTTTCTTTTTAATACATTGCCGTCAGGAAGAGTATCTGGTTGTGAACTGTTTGGAAAATTTTTCCAACCAAAGTCCATAAAAAGCTAGATAAACATTTTCCTCAATAAAGCATACGGGTGAATCCTCATCGATTTTATTCATTTATTTTTTCATCTCTTTATAATTACATTCTCTACAGTTCAACTATTTAATATTTAATCCTGTAAAGAAAGATTATCATGAATCGCGTTATACGAATAGAAAATAATAAAATTCTATAAACTTGAATGGAATTCCTAAAATGAAATTTCATAAGTATTATGACCGCGAAAAATTTAAGTTTTCAGATTTCAACGGAAATATTAATTTTGACCAATCCTAAATCCATTTTGACTAGTTTAGGCGTGTCGTCTGTACGTACGCATGTATCTCGCATAACTCAAAAACGATTAGCCATAGGATGATGAAATTTTGGATTTAGAACTGTTGTAAAGTCTAGTTGTCACTTCCCTTTTTATTGCAGTCGACTGAACCAAAAGTGTCTAAAAAAGCCCAAAATACAAAACCATTTAGATTTTGGACTTTTTTTGTAAGCGCAGTAATAAGACCTCATTGAGAGTTTTTCAGCGTATATATAAGTAACACACGCACACACACACACACACACACACACACACACACACTTTACTTTACTCATTACTTTACTTCATTTACTTTTACCTTTACCTTTTACTTACCTTTATTTACCTTTATATTTTACTTACCTTTTACCTTTACTTTATTCATTTTTTTATTTAAATACACTGATCTATTAACAATTATTAACTTCTGATTCTTATAAAAACAAATTTAAGGAATAACAATTCAATAAGAGTAAAAAAAAAAAATATCAGAAGTTATTAATGAAATAAAATTTTATGTACTTTTCATTTAGAAAAAAAAAATGTGTATATGTAATTTAATAGGCGTAAAAGGAAAACATGTGGTGCCCACATCAAATTTTTTTTGTTTATTATTCTCTCAAGCACGAGTTTACCAGTGGACTCCAGGGGGCTAAACAGGAAGGACAAGTGAAGCGAGCAGTGACCGGCTAAACATCCCCTGAAGACGTTGGGAAACGCAAGTAACTATATAACGCGGGTGAAGCCGCGCTATATAATAATCCAGTGCGATGATCTCCATGATTGAGTGGTAGCGTTTGGCCTTTCAACCGGAGGTCTCGAGTTCGAATCCCGATTAGGCACGGCAGTTTTCATACGCTACAAATCTCCATTGGGTTAATCAAATAGCAGCTCTAATAGCCAAATTTGAGCTATTTGGCTATTTGGCTTTTGAAGAGCAGCTCCATTTGAGTTAGTAATTTAATAAAAATTAAATTCCAGTAAAATAATTGTACCTTTTTGCAAACAACGTTCAAGAAATTTACGGTTGAATAGTTAAATTAGTTATCAACAAACCGTGAATTTTGCCTCAATTATTATTTCTGCTAACAGAGCAATATAACAGATCTACAACAAAAATATTAATTTACATTAAATAAAAGAGTATATATACATATTTATATAAATAAATAAAATTCAAATCACTGAACAAAATCAATAACGGTACTGTTTGTGTTCAATAAATATTCGAAATTTTAAAGCATAATTTAACAAATATTAATCATAATTGTAAATAAATAATATACACAAAATCTACAGTAATAAATTAATTACAAATACGTAGTCACCTTTAGGATAACTGATTTATTATATGCCCATCAAGTAGAAAAAAAACATAAAAAATATCAAAATTAACTCATCATTTACAATAGAATAAGAGAAGTATTTATTTTAATGTAACAAAAATATTAATAATAATAAAAATATATTCATTTAAAAAACTATCAAAGCTATCATGAAATTACACAGAATCATAGAAAACTTGCACGTGGAATATGGAAATAGAATTTTGTAGCAGATGAAAATGTCATGCCTGACCGGGATTCAAACCCGAAACCTTTGGATGAAAGGCCAAGACCTACCACTCCGCTATGGATCCAGGAAGTTACAAATGGATCTTCTTGGTAGAAAATATGATTAGGCAAAAAATTCATAGAACCAAATTAAAATATGGCCATAAAGAAGTGTATTTATGAAGAATTATTTAATTAGATGTTAATTAATTGACCATATTACTACACAGATATTCTTTTTTTTTAGAATTTAGAAAAAAAGTATTAAAATAACTGACCTTATCAAATTTATAAAAAATTCATATTATGTAACAACAATAATTAAAGAATTAAAAATTAAATAAATGTATAAAATGCCAAGTAATCTTCATTAATCTGGATTCCAAAACTACTATAAACTTCTATCTATTTCAATATCGTTTTTTGATTACAAAGAAGCATTAGTATAAGGGATATATATATATATATATATATATATATATATATATATATACGAAGGCTACTACCGCAGGGATTCAAATTGTACTTTGGGGTTTCATTGTGTTTGTATATCCTAAATCAATAATATATTCGTACGCATATCGTTTTATTTACGTAAGAAAAAACTTTATCTTTAAAGATAAAATATTCTGTGAAAAAAAAAGTACGAAACACATAACAATAAAAAAAAAGTAACAGTTTGATTTGATAGAAGGAAAGTACTATTGTTAACCAAATCCCTCAGATAAAAAAAAATAATAAAATATAAAATCGCAACTGGGATTTGGATTTATATTTGATAAAAATTTATATAAAAGAAATTTATTTTGTCTAGACATTATAATTCAGAAAATGATCATATTAACGATAGACTGATGCTATTTTTTAACTGTTACGCACACTAGACTATCTATCTACATAATACAAATATTTATTTACATATATTTCTATGTATTTCATTAAATTAACTAATAAAATACTAGCCGGTCAGGGCTCACTTTGCGCGCCCGACCGTCCAGCCCAGGGGCTCCGTACCCTGGATCTTCGACGCGTTCGTATTCTCATTTTTGTTAGAATAGTAAGTATTTTACTGATATTCATTAAAGAAAAGAAATATTTGTATGTAGTGAATATTTTTCAGAACATTTTGGTGTTTTTATATTTAAATAGGCTTAAGGTGTGAGTAGGTATAGAATTAAATAGTTTTTAATAGAAATATAATATTTAATGCTAAACATATTGATAACAGGGAGTTAGCTTGGGGACACCGTCTTCTTCATTTAGTCTTATGTGGGTTCGGGTGAGGTTGTGCTAGTTGCCGTCCAACTGCTGCACTTTACTTTGTTGCTATTGGTGCAGAACGGATCTCGTGCGCATAGCCGACTCAGTCTCGGACCCGGTACTCTCTTAGTCTTTCTTTTCCACAGTCCGTTGTAAAATACTTTTAAATAATCCATTAAATAAAGAATCCTTTTTACTTCTTTGTATGAAGTAAAGAAAGTATTGTGATCGCGAAAAATTTAGATTTTCAGATTTCAACGGAAATATCCGTTTTGACCATCCCTGAATCCATTTTGACTAGTTTCTGCGTGATGTATGTACGTATCTCGCATAACTCAAAAAATTAGCTGTAGACTGTTTAAATTTTTGATTTAGGGCTTTGTAACACTAAATTGTGCACCTCTCATTTTGATTGCAATCGACTGGACCAAAGTCTCTAAAAAGCCTAAAATCAAAAGCTTTAGATTTTGGACATTTTCGTAACTGTAATAATAAGCCCTCATTGAGAGATTTTCAAGATATATAAGTGGTACTTATTTTCATTGATTCCAGAGTTATATACAAATAAAATTTTAATTAATGAAATATTTCGATCTTAGGGGAAGGCACATCTGTTTGAATTAGACTTCATCTCCTTTTTTAATTTTTTTTTTTTAATTTAAATATATTGACTATTAATAATAATTATTAACCTTTCATTGCAAACAAATTTTTACGATGAATAATAAAAGAAAGAATAATTCAATAATAAAAGAAAAAATTTGAAAAAATATCAGAAGTTATTAATAAAATAAAATTTATGTACTTTTCATTTCAAAAAAATGTGTATATGTAATTTAATAGGCGTACAAGGAAGCCAGGAAGGAAGGCGTACAAGTCAAATTTTACTGCTAAATAGTAACTAAAAAGTTTGAATAATAATTATATATATAATTTAAGTATTAATAGAATTGTTAATCTTCAATTTATATTTAATAATAAATTCTAAGTATTTATTACACAGCTGTTAGTCCAATGTTTTCCGCTGTGGTAAAACTCTTCATTCAAAACAAAAAGGTGAGGACATCAGCAAACAAACAAACGCACCATGCTTTTTACTTCCTTGTACGAAGTAAAGGAAGTATTGCGATAGCGAAAAATTTGGGTTTTCAGATCCAACGGAAATATCCATTTTGACCATCCCTGAATACATTTTGACTAGTTTCGGGGTGACGTCTGCACGTATATATGTATTTATGTATGTACTTACGTACGTATCTAACTCAAAAACGATTAGCCGTAGCATGTTGAAATTTTTGATTTAGGACTGTTTTAACATCTAGTTGTGCACCTCCCCTTTTGAATGCAATCGACTGAACCAAAATAGTCCAAATAAGCCCAAAACAAAATCAAAAACGAATTGAATTTTGGTATTTTTCTTAACTGCAGTAATAAGCCCTTATTGTGAGAGCTTTTCAACGATAAGTGGTACTTATTTTAATTGGTTCCAAAGTTATAGCCAAATAAAATGTTAATGAAATATTTGGATCTTACAAAGGAAGGCACATCGATTCAAATCAGACATCTCCTTTTATTTTTTTTTAGTTTAAATATATATTGATTTATTAATAATTATTAACTCGTAATTGTAAAGAAATTTTTATAATAAATAATTATTCAACAATAACAATAAAAAACATGTGAAAAAAATCACAGGTTTAATAGTGAAATAAAATTTTATGTTCTTTTAGAAATGTGTATATGTAATTTAAGAGGCATTATTACATAGGTGTATATGTAACTGATTTGCTGAAATATCTGATTATTTAATATTTAATTGAAAGTTATAATTTAGAATCATATTATTTTGGGATTTTCTAATAGTTCTTTTTTTTCTAATTTTTCTAATAGTTTCTAATAGTTTAATTTCTGTTTAATTTTATATAATTATTCTGGAATTTCTGTTTAATTTTATCTACATTAACGTTAATTACAGAGTCACTGAAAAATAGACCCTCACAAGGACAACATATACACTGAGACATACATGCCCGATCTTTGATAAATTGCAAAAAAATTATTATTATCTATTAATTCATTACTCCTGTGATATTGTCGGACAATATTCTCCCTAATTCGGAGTTTATCATCACTTCCTTTATTTGGTTTTTGTTGCCAATCATTTTATCGCTCTTTGGTTTGACATAATTCTTCTGATCTTAATTTGTGAACACGTTCTCTAGTTTTCAAATTTTCTCTCTTTATATTCATCATCCTCTCTTAATCTTTTTATTTGTTTCTCGATCTTAACGTTTTCTTCCTTGTTATATTTATAATCTTCTCTTAATCTATTTTCTGTTTATTCTTTCTTGTTTGCAACATTTTCTTCCTTTTTTTCCTTTTTTCATTTTCATTCGATTTTTTAACTTATTTTTTTAAATTTAAATATGTTGATTTATTAATAATTATTAGCCTCCGATTGTAAAAAAAAAACTTTATAATAAATAGTAATTCAGTAATAACAATATAAGAAAAAATATGAAACAAAATCAGAAATTATTAGCGAGATAATTTTTTATGTACTTTTAGAAACGTGTATACGTAATTTAATAGACGTAAAAAGAAGACATGTGGTGTCCATATCAGATTTTTTATTGGAGAGATTCATTAAAAAAAAAATAATACAAAACGGAATACCGCATTGCTTTCAGTATTAGATGTATTTAATGACTAGGTGGTTAGCTAAGGTTGTCAAAATTTCTGCCCGTCATGATATGTTTAAACACAGGATAGTATTTTCGTAGATCGGTCTACTAAAATCTCCTTTATATATTCGTTAACACTTCTAATAAATTACGTTACTACCTAATATATCTTCCAATCAAAGATCTTGTCAACGAAAGTTATACCTTCTTTAAATATAATTTTCGGTTAACGCCTCCAAATTTTTTTTTTCTGTACCGATTAAAATATCTTTAATTTTGCCAAAATATTTTATTTTTTAAAATCCATTTCTTTAATCTCGTAGGGAACTTTTTATGTCAAAAATCGCGTAGATTTAACTATCTAAACCCCTTTTTCACTTGAGTTGAGAATAGTGTGGTTTGGTTTGTATTAAAGTAAACCTTTTACTTGCCACTTTTCTTTTTCCTGTTTAGCCTCTGGCAACTACCGTTTAGATAATTCTTCAGAGGATGAATGAGGATGATATGTATGAGTGTGAATGAAGTGTAGTCTTGTACATTCTCATTTCGACCATTCCTGAGATGTGTGGTTAATTGAAACCCAACCACCAAAGAACACCGGTATCCACGATCTAGCCACTTAGATTGTCCAAAGTGTTTATAATGTAGCTTACTCTATGTTATTATGGACTTGTCACATTCTAAAAATATTTTGAGACCCTAATATGGTTAAAATTTTACCATGGTTTTCTTTGAACCTTCACAGCAAATGTAGTAGTTTACTTGTTTCTCTTTAAAAATTATGAACAACATGAATGGTAAAGGTGTGTGTATCCATTTTCAAGTGGTTTGTATAATAAATTACTCTTTTAATTCTGAACCGATATAATACAGTTTATTCAAAGTTTATTTGTTCATTTTAAACTCAAGAAAATAACATTTTATGCCCGAGAGAAATTATTTTTAAAACAATTAATTAACCTCCTTCTAGAACAAAAGCACACATCCGTTTATATTTACTTTGACAATATAATTTAAAATTTTTCAATAATTTAATTAGAATTACTGTTTATCGGAACTACGTAAACATGAAAAATGAAATAAAAATAAATACAAAATACAATGTCCTTATTTAACCAATGAATTTAATCTAAAAATCACATTGCGTAATAATTATAACTGATAGCCCATACTAAAAGGTTATTGCATGCATTCACTAATAAACGTAGCTATTAATAAATGATATTGATCTGAAATATAATCGAGACGGATGGCTAGGCTGAAGCTGTCATATTCAAAGTCGGTAGTTAATAACATGTAAGGTTATTAATAAAAGCATGACTAAGGCTGACAAATTAAATTAATTTCTAGCGATATATATACATATATGTGTGTGTATGTTCGTTATTTATATATGTGTGTGTGTTCGTTATTAATAAAATAGTAAACAAATAATTTTCTTCAGTGAATACAATTACAAAGACTAAATGATTCAAGAAAGCAAACAGTTTAAAAATTCACCCAGGAATATCTAATGTTTCCTAACTGAATACTGTTCAGTCCATGTAGCTTACGAATTCTAATTTTTATTCTTAATTAAGTTAAAAATTATAAAAACGGTTGATTTACAACCCTTTCATATCGCGGTATGTAGTTAAAAATTAAAAGTGCACTTTATCCATAGAAGCGACTACTTTTTTCCAATAAAAATATACCTGGCGATTACAAAGGGATTTTACCAATTTAAAAGCATATAAAAATTAATTAAAAAACTTACAGATTCCATAGATTTCTCATTTCATTACAAAACACATCAAGTTTTGATCACGTAGTTCATTAGTACCAAATTCGGCCATAAACATTCACCAGTTATTTAAAAATGGTTACATTTACTGGTGCGGAACATGCTCGCTATGTGTTTTGGTTTCACCATTTGCACTCAGGAACTGCAATTCAATGTAATTTTCATACAGAGAATGGTACGGAGCCTCCTAGTAGGCATACAAAATTTATTCTTGGCACCAAACTTTGCTGAGACAGGTTTTTCTGTTAAACAAAATCACCAAGCCAACGCTTGGCAGCAGTTTCAGGGGCGCCAACGCGTCCCTGAAACTGCTGTCGAACAACTCAAAGAAAGCTTTCCACACAGATCGAAAAAAATCAACTTTTTAAGTTGCTCGGCTGCAGTTTTGTGTGGATATGATTGATAGAATTTCAGACGACGATACATTTTAGACAGTAATTTTTAGCTATGAGTCAACGTTTCACGTTAGTGACAAGGTGAAAAACCATAAATTCCAAATATCGAGTACCAAAAACACTTATGAAACTTTTTAGCACATTCGTGGTAGCCTAAGGTCAGCGAGTTTTGTGTCCTAAGAAAACAAAGACTGTACAGCCCGTTTTTCTTTAAACAGGCAATCGTAAATGGTATCGTTCATCTGGATATGCTTCAAAATTGTCTATGTCCGCAGTTCGATTATGATGACCAAGATAGACGCCAATACTATCAGCAAGACGGGGCACCACCTCACTACCGCTTAGAAAATTCGTTCTCAAAATGGGCGATAACCAATTTTTTAATTTTTTTAATTGTGGGCGATGTTTCTGGTTGCAACTTGCTAAAAACAAAAACAGAAATCGGCTGCATGTTACAAAATGCGGCAACTTAATGCTGTTTTTAAGTAAATTCGAGTCTGCTATTAACAAACTAAATTACCAAAGACATTATATTAGTAACTGTGGTTACACCTTTGACGACGAAAAATTAAAAACTTATTTCTGTTTCCAGGTAACGGAAATATATAATGAAATATAATCTTTTTTTTTATTGAAAAAAGATTATATTATATTTCATTATATATTTATCTTTAATTCACATCACCCCCATGGAGACTAGAACCTCGGTCTATGGATTAAAACCTAGTACAAGAATATAAACTGCAATTTGAAATAAAAAACTGACAAATTTTCGACTTTCTGAACAAGGTTTTCTTTTTAAATTAAAAAAAAAAGGTAAAATTGTTTTTATAAACTTTTTATGGGTTTTAACTACTTCACGTAAAAGATATACCATTTTCCATTTATTTATTTAGAATTGGTTTAAATATTTATCGTAAAGGTTTATTTTCATTAAATCTTAAACTAAGGTAAACGGCATGCCGGTTACCAATATATAATGTTCTATAATATATAATATTCTATATAAATATAGAATAGTTTAATATTCTATATATATATATATATATATATAGAATATTAATAAAGTATGGGAACCTTCAAATAACTTTTCAACGGTTGAAAATAGAAAATTAAATTTAACAAATATTTCTACTTTTAAACAGTTTATTTTTCAGTGATACCACCCCAGTTCAAGTCCTGATGGAAGATCAAAGCTTTTAAAAGGTAAGGGTAGGATTGTGACTCAAAATTTTCATGTAAAACCTTCTATCTGTGACAATCCTTATAAAAATAGCGACCATTTAATATTTTTCACTAGCAGTTTAAAAAGTCACTTACTGTTCTTCCATGTAGTAATCTGATACCAAAAAAATATTTTTTTTTTTTAATTATTACCGTTTCATTTCTTTATATTTAACTGCGGAAAAGTTATTTAAAGTTATTTAAGTTATTTATGTTTTTGTATATCTGTATATAATTAAACAATTCGCGGGCACAAAATAATACAACCGCTTTAATCGTGCTTACCCATACTTCGAACTTATTATCCCACAAAATTGTATGAACATGAAGTGAAAACTTTCATTTTTATTAATACAAATGAAACTTTGTAGAACATTCCTTTGTTGTTGTATATTGAAGTTCCAAATGAAATAATTTCTAGATGATCATTGTAGAAGTTAAACCCCTTTGTGTTATTCATTATAATCAACAGTATTAACAAGTAACGGGAACTATGCTCTCATATTTAAACAGATGTTCACTGGATTCGGTATAGAAACTAAATTACAGGCTCTGATTGGAAGGCTCTGATTTGGAAGATCTTAATTTAACAGGAGACTATAATAAAGTGAACTAATTTTGGGGTGAAGTTGCTTATTGAGCAAAACCCGGCTTTTTAATCGTTTCCACTGCAATACAATACAATCAAACTTTGTATATACAAGCCTATTGCTAACCATATTTCTCATCTCACCTAGTGATAACAAATATAGGCCTACTTGAAAGCCTATTGTAACTTAATCAATTTATAAAGAAAGGATACGTATTATATTTAATATTGAAACAGAGCTATGTATGGATTTATTATCTAAATTAAATTAAATAATTATCATGGTAAATGAAATAAATATCAATATTTTAATAAAAAATAAAAAAATAAACTTGTTATTTAAATTCTCCAAGTATTTTTTTTTTTCATTTAGAATTTAATGCAAAATACAAAAAGCATCTTCTACGTGAAATCTTTGAATTATTAAACAAAAAATAACAGCAGTAAAAAGGGCTGGTATGATAATAAATTATCCAAGATAAAAGAAGTAACTTCGTGACTACTTTGAAATTAATGACCATTACTGGATAGCAAAACAATTTTAGACAGGAGTAATAGTATATGAATAATGATCGATAATATACAAAAGCAGAGCACTACTTATATAGATATCAAAAGAAAGAGAAGTACGCATACAAGTAAAACCAGTTAAATGGGGGGATTAATACAGAAAAAACAAAAACGTCGGTAACTAGATCAATCGTATTAAACTCCGGGACATCATTGTTTTTTTTTTACTATAGTGTTTTTACGTTTAAATCATCAATCTAAAGTTCGTAAACTAAGACGAAAAAAATTTCATCCTTAGTAATATATTATCAAATTGAAAAAAAAATTTAATAATTCTAGTATTATACATGAAAGAATAACAATAGAATTATACCGTGTGATTCAAAATGAACATCGGGATTTTAAAGCTATGTAATATTTACTAAGTTTTAATTACAGTGATAAATTATACACGAAATGATAGAGCAACTCAAATAGGTTTTTCTACAAGTATTCAACGTGAGCATCAACATGCCACACAACCAGCATATAGGAGGAGTTCATCCCATACTTTAATCAGAAAGTCTGCAGCGATTGATTCGACAACTGCTTCAACGCTGTGTATCAATCCGGATAAGTCAGCTGATAACGGTGGCGCATACAGTTGATCCTTTATAAACCCTAAAAGAATAAATCGCACCGGATCAGACCGGGCGAACGTGGAGGCCACGGCAACTCGTCCCCGTCGACCAATCCAGCGGTCGGGGAAAATTTTATTCAACCAATCACGTACAAGAGGAGACGCACCATCTTATTACGAAATAAAGTTCTGTGGTTCGTCTTCTAGTTAAGGAAAGAGCCATAATTTTATCATTTCAATATAGTTCATTCCAGACATTTGCTTCCGTGAAAAATAAAGGTCCGTAACCTTTCTATCGAGATACGGCATAAAAAGCATTCAGCTTTGGGAGTCTCGTTCTCATTACAATATTTGGTTAAGGATTTTCTGATTCCTAGATAGGCTTGTTATGAGGGTACTTTTCCATTAAAATTTAAAAGTTGATTCTTCACTGACTATGTCACGATGCTACGTTTAGGAAACGTAAGTTTAGGAAAGTTTTTATTTAACTTCTTATATATTATAACTGGTGCAAGAAATTTCTAATAAATATTTTAATGCCGTTTTTTTCAAGACAGATAATATACACATAAATGCAAAATAATTCCAACGCTAAAACCCGGATTTAAAAAAAAGATTACGAGTAGAACGCTATTTCGATATTTCAATAATCACCACCGCATATTGAGGAATTTATAATTAAATAAAAAAGCGAACCATAATTTTTTTGGCAACTCCAGTCGAAAGCGTGTAAAGATAAACGTAATTTTAACCGCTGTAAAATCTTTACTGTTTGAATCATACGGTATTTCATACGGCAGGCATCGACTGCTATGATCATTTAGCATCTAGCTCGAATGGAAATTTGTAGCGTATGAGGAATGCCATGCCTGACCGGGATTCGAACCCAGAACCTCCGAGTGAAAGGCGGAAACATTACCACTCGCGCCACGGCGGCTGGCTATTCACTATATATACTTTAGTAAAATTAGTTCTAATTATACTAAATTATAATTATAATTATATTTATTATTTATTTTTAATTGCATTTTACATAAATTATACGATTATTCTATATTCTGTTCTATTTCGTATTTTAATAATTTATTACCCAAGTAAATTTTATTTTTTTAAACTTGTTTTTAAACAATTTGTTTAACTTGAACTTTATTCTTTACATAAAAATGTTATTTTTAAAATGTACGTTTAAAAACATATACAGACATAGTTTAAATGTGTAATAATTTGTTTATATTTGAACCCAATTTAAACTAAGTTACTAGCAATTTAAATGAATGTGTTTTATGCAATAAGACTTTTATTTACATAAAATGTCGAGGTATTTAAAAAGAGACATATAATATGCCTCTTAAACTTATTCTCACATCATTTACTCACAATCTTATCTTATTATTTTTATTATTATTTGATAATAGCGGATAGTTATGATATTGGGTTTAAGAGGAATTAATATAAATACATATTGATTTGATAACGATTAACCTTTAACTGAAATTTTTCTAATTAAATTGTACTTTACAAAAAAGTTTAATAATTAAAACTTTTCTTCTTATTGAATAGTTTTTGATTACTCAGTATATAAAAGCAGAATTAAAATTATTCAAAACAATGTTATTTCCTCTTTTATGAAAAAAATTTTCTAATTCATCATATTAAAGTACTCTAAATAACATCCTTTTTTAGCTATTATTTCCTTTTAATCCTATTTATTTTAGCTAATTAAATGTAGAGTTTGATATATATATATATATATATATATATATATATAATAATTTAAAACACTAATTTCCAATCTCTGGGGCAAAGAACACTCAGGAATCTGAATAATCGTCTCTCGTCTCATTTCAATATTGGTCCAAATACTCACCCCCAGTCATTTGCTGAGGCAGTAATAGAAAATAAACATGTTACTGCAAATAAATTTAATTAAAAAATGTTAAAAAGTGTTATGAACTATATTTTGGCTGTAAAATTGGGAATCAAGGAAAGAAATGGGTCAGACTGTATTTCTGTATTACAAAAAAAAATAAATATGTATAAACCCAAACACATAGTTCAGTACCGTATTTACCGTCTGTTGAGCAGTAGCACATGGTGAGGACTTACCTGTCTGCACCCTCAAACGGTTTCTGTAATGTAGAATAGATTCTACATTAATGGAGAATAGATTCGACACTAAGAATGAATTAATTAGATTAATGAATTAATAAATTTCATCAAAATCTATTTCAACCTTTTCATATAGGCTGTGACTTCTATGTAATAAATTTACAAGTAATACCGTAAGGTATTACTTGAGGGATGAATGAGGTGATGTGTATGAATGTAAATGAAGTGGAGTCTTGTAAAGTCCCAGGTCGAAAGTTCCGGAAAATTATGATTAATTGAAACCCAACCACCAAAGAACACCGGTATCCACGATCTAGTAATCAAATCCGTATAAAGGTAACTGCCGTTAATATGATTTGAAGTTTAGAACTCTCGACTTCGAAATCAGTTGATTTGCAATGATGAGTTCATTGCAATGAGTTCATTTCAACCCGGTGGGTAATTTTTATTTTTACCTCTTAACCAACGATTAATTAAACTGGATGTTTTAATATATTGTCCATCGACATATTCCTCTTCTAATATTCTTAAGACATTTCAAATTGTACTGGCCCACCTAATTTTCAATGTAATATAAAATTTGAAAAATCTCTATTCTATTCTTTTCTGTTTAAAATTCATCTTTGGCTAGCATAAAACATTACAAAGTTAAAAAAAAGGAGATGACGTCTGATTTAAACCGACTTCTTTATAAGATCCAAATATTTCATTAATTTAAATTTTATTTGAATTAATGCAGTAAAGCTCTTATGAGAGCTCTACTGCAGATAAGAAAAAGTACAAAATCCAGTTGATTTGGGATTTTGGGGTTTTTTGGACACTTTTAGTCAGTCGATTGAAATCAAAGGGGAAGATGCACACGTAAATGTTACAACAGTCCTAAATCCAAAATTTCAACATCCAACGGGTAATCGCTTTTGAGTTATGCGTACGTACGTACGTACGGCATGTCAAAACTAGTCAAAATGAATTCAGGGATGATCAAGATGATATTTCCGTCGAAATCTGAAAACCGAAATTTTACCCGGTAACAATATTTTACCCGGTACCTTCCTTCGTACAAGGTAGTAAAAAAGTAAAGAGAAGAGAATTTATGATGAAATATGTATCAAATTGGCTTTTGCTTTAATTTTTCCTCTAAATGTCATAAAAACAAATTAGCAGAATTTAAAGTAAATAATATTTTTTTAACGATTTCATATCTTAATTTGATATAAAATGAATGTAGTGGGTAATTAAAATTCAACAATATTAAAATTTTAAGTAATTAAAATTGTAATTTTCAACAAATGATACAATGTCTAATTTCTGGAAGTTTATACTGACAATGCACTAATTTATTTATCTTCAAAATGGTTGCTTTCGTCTTATCCAACAGCGATCATGTCAACGTCAAATAAAAGAGATGTGTATTCATCCAACGATAATAAATTTACGTTTTATTACGAATGAATGTTATTACTTTCTAAATAAAATAACTCTAGGCACAAATTTAAATGAACTTAATTTGAATATTGGTGTATATACAAATATATATTTATATATATGTTTTTAGAATACACCCATCAACTCATTACTTAAGGAATAATATTAAAAAATAAACAAGAAAATCCATTCCCGATCTACAAAATATTCAGTGTGTATCTATTCACAAATTTATATTTGTTTCTCATAAGTTTACGATTAGCTTTCATTAATTATTACAATAACAAATTATAATATTTCGTAAATATCCATAAACGTCGTATTAAGTTTATGTTAACTGTACTAAAACGAAATTTTCTTTTAAGATTTAGCTACAACTGGGAAAGCGAAACATCTCAGATTACACGTGACCTCAATTGCATTGGCTGTCATTCTTACTTCCCTAAGGGACAATTGTGTAGAAGTGAGAGAGAATTGTAATAGCTTTTATGAACTTTTTTGTTTGAAGTTTATAGTTGTTATTTTTGTGACCGATAAATGTGATATTTTCTCTTTCAATTGCTTTGTATTTACATTTACAATGGTATTGAATAAAATTCATAAACCAGAATATTTAAAATATTCCGTTTTACTTCTATTTTTATCCGTTACGATCATATATTACATTGAAAGTGATATAACTTATATTATTGGCTGTATAAATCATGTAAATTCTAGAATAATTGATTAAATATTTAATTATCTTGCATTGATACAGTTTACGGGGAGAGATTATTAAATAAACTAATTATAATATATACCTCATAAATAATCTTTTTTTATTAAAAATGTATTTGTAACACTTCACTTTAATATTTTCCTTTTTAAATGGAAAATAATTGACGCTTACTTTCTAATAAATTAATTAAAAATTTAGTACGAAATAGTTTAGCAAAAAACTTTACAAACTTGATGAAGATGCTTACTAGTATTACCGTAAGAAAAACTAATTTGAGAAATATTTTTTTCAAGATTCCATAAATGGTTTTTCATTATCAAAATTTTATCTTAAAAAGTATAATGTTATCAAATAAATAAAATTTAGTTAAGCCAATTGAGTATCTATGGAAACAAAACAGTAGGATAATTCCTGCTGTTAGAGGTACCCAAAAGTTTAATACGATTTTATAGTTAAAATGTGATATTTTTTTAAAATTTAATATTCCATTCATTTCATTATTTTTTGTTAAGTATTTATTTGTTAAGCAAATTATTTTAACTATAATTCCATTTTTTTTATAGTATTTACTCAAATTCTTTTCTTAACTGATCCATATATAAATTATTTTTAAAAAAAGAATTATTTTCCATCAGTATTTAAAAAATATCGTCTTATACGTTATATTCAGTCGTAAATTATTTTATTTACGACTGATATAGAGTGAAGTGAAATATATTTTAAAATAAATTTTCTTTTGAAGTAAAGTATTTTATAGCAATGGAAAAACTATTAATTTCAAGAATAGATAAATAAATATATAATACTTGCAACGTGATTGGCTACAAGAGAATACTATAGTAGTACTACCATAGTAGACTTATTAAGTAGTAAACGCGAATGCAACGTGCAAGTCCTACAACGTGATTACATCTTGCGGCGTGACCGACTGTAGTAGTAGTAGTAGTAGTAGTAGTAGTAGTAGTAGTAGTAGTAGTAGTAGTAGTAGTAGTAGTAGTAGTAGTAGTAGTAGTAGTAGTAGTAGTAGTAGTAGTAGTAGTAGTAGTAGTAGTAGTAGTAGTAGTAGTAGTAGTAGTAGTAGTAGTAGTAGTAGTAGTAGTAGTAGTAGTAGTAGTAGTAGTAGTAGTAGTAGTAGTAGTAGTAGTAGTAGTAGTAGTAGTAGTAGTAGTAGTAGTAGTAGTAGTAGTAGTAGTAGTAGTAGTAGTAGTAGTAGTAGTAGTAGTAGTAGTAGTAGTAGTAGTAGTAGTAGTAGTAGTAGTAGTAGTAGTAGTAGTAGTAGTAGTAGTAGTAGTAGTAGTAGTAGTAGTAGTAGTAGTAGTAGTAGTAGTAGTAGTAGTAGTAGTAGTAGTAGTAGTAGTAGTAGTAGTAGTAGTAGTAGTAGTAGTAGTAGTAGTAGTAGTAGTAGTAGTAGTAGTAGTAGTAGTAGTAGTAGTAGTAGTAGTAGTAGTAGTAGTAGTAGTAGTAGTAGTAGTAGTAGTAGTAGTAGTAGTAGTAGTAGTAGTAGTAGTAGTAGTAGTAGTAGTAGTAGTAGTAGTAGTAGTAGTAGTAGTAGTAGTAGTAGTAGTAGTAGTAGTAGTAGTAGTAGTAGTAGTAGTAGTAGTAGTAGTAGTAGTAGTAGTAGTAGTAGTAGTAGTAGTAGTAGTAGTAGTAGTAGTAGTAGTAGTAGTAGTAGTAGTAGTAGTAGTAGTAGTAGTAGTAGTAGTAGTAGTAGTAGTAGTAGTAGTAGTAGTAGTAGTAGTAGTAGTAGTAGTAGTAGTAGTAGTAGTAGTAGTAGTAGTAGTAGTAGTAGTAGTAGTAGTAGTAGTAGTAGTAGTAGTAGTAGTAGTAGTAGTAGTAGTAGTAGTAGTAGTAGTAGTAGTAGTAGTAGTAGTAGTAGTAGTAGTAGTAGTAGTAGTAGTAGTAGTAGTAGTAGTAGTAGTAGTAGTAGTAGTAGTAGTAGTAGTAGTAGTAGTAGTAGTAGTAGTAGTAGTAGTAGTAGTAGTAGTAGTAGTAGTAGTAGTAGTAGTAGTAGTAGTAGTAGTAGTAGTAGTAGTAGTAGTAGTAGTAGTAGTAGTAGTAGTAGTAGTAGTAGTAGTAGTAGTAGTAGTAGTAGTAGTAGTAGTAGTAGTAGTAGTAGTAGTAGTAGTAGTAGTAGTAGTAGTAGTAGTAGTAGTAGTAGTAGTAGTAGTAGTAGTAGTAGTAGTAGTAGTAGTAGTAGTAGTAGTAGTAGTAGTAGTAGTAGTAGTAGTAGTAGTAGTAGTAGTAGTAGTAGTAGTAGTAGTAGTAGTAGTAGTAGTAGTAGTAGTAGTAGTAGTAGTAGTAGTAGTAGTAGTAGTAGTAGTAGTAGTAGTAGTAGTAGTAGTAGTAGTAGTAGTAGTAGTAGTAGTAGTAGTAGTAGTAGTAGTAGTAGTAGTAGTAGTAGTAGTAGTAGTAGTAGTAGTAGTAGTAGTAGTAGTAGTAGTAGTAGTAGTAGTAGTAGTAGTAGTAGTAGTAGTAGTAGTAGTAGTAGTAGTAGTAGTAGTAGTAGTAGTAGTAGTAGTAGTAGTAGTAGTAGTAGTAGTAGTAGTAGTAGTAGTAGTAGTAGTAGTAGTAGTAGTAGTAGTAGTAGTAGTAGTAGTAGTAGTAGTAGTAGTAGTAGTAGTAGTAGTAGTAGTAGTAGTAGTAGTAGTAGTAGTAGTAGTAGTAGTAGTAGTAGTAGTAGTAGTAGTAGTAGTAGTAGTAGTAGTAGTAGTAGTAGTAGTAGTAGTAGTAGTAGTAGTAGTAGTAGTAGTAGTAGTAGTAGTAGTAGTAGTAGTAGTAGTAGTAGTAGTAGTAGTAGTAGTAGTAGTAGTAGTAGTAGTAGTAGTAGTAGTAGTAGTAGTAGTAGTAGTAGTAGTAGTAGTAGTAGTAGTAGTAGTAGTAGTAGTAGTAGTAGTAGTAGTAGTAGTAGTAGTAGTAGTAGTAGTAGTAGTAGTAGTAGTAGTAGTAGTAGTAGTAGTAGTAGTAGTAGTAGTAGTAGTAGTAGTAGTAGTAGTAGTAGTAGTAGTAGTAGTAGTAGTAGTAGTAGTAGTAGTAGTAGTAGTAGTAGTAGTAGTAGTAGTAGTAGTAGTAGTAGTAGTAGTAGTAGTAGTAGTAGTAGTAGTAGTAGTAGTAGTAGTAGTAGTAGTAGTAGTAGTAGTAGTAGTAGTAGTAGTAGTAGTAGTAGTAGTAGTAGTAGTAGTAGTAGTAGTAGTAGTAGTAGTAGTAGTAGTAGTAGTAGTAGTAGTAGTAGTAGTAGTAGTAGTAGTAGTAGTAGTAGTAGTAGTAGTAGTAGTAGTAGTAGTAGTAGTAGTAGTAGTAGTAGTAGTAGTAGTAGTAGTAGTAGTAGTAGTAGTAGTAGTAGTAGTAGTAGTAGTAGTAGTAGTAGTAGTAGTAGTAGTAGTAGTAGTAGTAGTAGTAGTAGTAGTAGTAGTAGTAGTAGTAGTAGTAGTAGTAGTAGTAGTAGTAGTAGTAGTAGTAGTAGTAGTAGTAGTAGTAGTAGTAGTAGTAGTAGTAGTAGTAGTAGTAGTAGTAGTAGTAGTAGTAGTAGTAGTAGTAGTAGTAGTAGTAGTAGTAGTAGTAGTAGTAGTAGTAGTAGTAGTAGTAGTAGTAGTAGTAGTAGTAGTAGTAGTAGTAGTAGTAGTAGTAGTAGTAGTAGTAGTAGTAGTAGTAGTAGTAGTAGTAGTAGTAGTAGTAGTAGTAGTAGTAGTAGTAGTAGTAGTAGTAGTAGTAGTAGTAGTAGTAGTAGTAGTAGTAGTAGTAGTAGTAGTAGTAGTAGTAGTAGTAGTAGTAGTAGTAGTAGTAGTAGTAGTAGTAGTAGTAGTAGTAGTAGTAGTAGTAGTAGTAGTAGTAGTAGTAGTAGTAGTAGTAGTAGTAGTAGTAGTAGTAGTAGTAGTAGTAGTAGTAGTAGTAGTAGTAGTAGTAGTAGTAGTAGTAGTAGTAGTAGTAGTAGTAGTAGTAGTAGTAGTAGTAGTAGTAGTAGTAGTAGTAGTAGTAGTAGTAGTAGTAGTAGTAGTAGTAGTAGTAGTAGTAGTAGTAGTAGTAGTAGTAGTAGTAGTAGTAGTAGTAGTAGTAGTAGTAGTAGTAGTAGTAGTAGTAGTAGTAGTAGTAGTAGTAGTAGTAGTAGTAGTAGTAGTAGTAGTAGTAGTAGTAGTAGTAGTAGTAGTAGTAGTAGTAGTAGTAGTAGTAGTAGTAGTAGTAGTAGTAGTAGTAGTAGTAGTAGTAGTAGTAGTAGTAGTAGTAGTAGTAGTAGTAGTAGTAGTAGTAGTAGTAGTAGTAGTAGTAGTAGTAGTAGTAGTAGTAGTAGTAGTAGTAGTAGTAGTAGTAGTAGTAGTAGTAGTAGTAGTAGTAGTAGTAGTAGTATTTATCTCCAACTATTACTCCAGGGACACACATTAAACAAAACATATAAGGATTGTAAAATGATAAAATTTCATATTTCATTCATTCTAACAGTCAATATTACTTTAGTATGTACTTAATTGACTTCACTGTAAAAACTTTACATTGCTCTTTGAAAGTAATTCTTCCAAAATTAAGGGGTTCAAATTATATCTGCTCGCCATTCACTGAGTAACGTAGAAAATTATTCGTAATCTATGTGTATATTTACTGTTTTTCTAAACATGAATCCCGTTATAAATATTTTAATTTTTGAACATTTTTAATATTTATCTTAATTTTATTTTACGTCCGTTTTAACAGTTTGACTCCTATGAGACCTGATTCTAAGTCTTAAGTTATATGTGCAACTAGGTTACGAAACCCGTTTTGATGTCTCAGTTAAATAATGAATTTCAACCGCCAAGAGTATTTATTGCTTTCATTTTTCCGGATTACAATTTATGGCGATTCCACGGGTATATTTTGATTCTTTGTGCATTGCCTCATTCAACCGTTACTGCGCTCCTTTCTAAAGAGTATAAATTTAGTTTTGTTATTTAGGTCGGTAAATAAATTAAAACCTAGCTTCGTGCTTATTCCTTTGTGTTCTTTTGCGAGGCCTACGCAATTTACCCGGCCTTGAGATGTATTGAGTGACTTCAGTTTCTTGTTAATTACTGACTCCAGAAGTGTACTTGAGAGCTTGAACTGCCGACGATCGGAACACTTCATTCAAATTACGTATGACACCCTCTCAAGAGTAAACAAACAAGACAATAGTATTCTTGTGGTCTCGGATAATTACAACATTCTCGGGAACGAACGAGCTGACGAGGCTGCCAAGAGAGAGGTGACAAATGGCCTCCGATTGGAATTGACGTGTGAGAGCGACTTCATGAATGCAGTTCGTATCAAAATAAGTACTCAATGGAGTAAGTAACTCAATATCTCCCATTCTCATTATTTCCACCATCAATTTTTTCATTTTCCTGCCACTTCCAATTTTCTTGAGCCTAATGTTCACTTCTGCCATAAGTAGATTGTAATCTGAATTTATATTTGCACCTCGATAAGTCTTTGTTGTATCGTAATATAATTAATTTGATAACTTGCTCTGTTCATTCGTGACACACACGTATATATCTTCTTCTTTTATGATTTTCAAACAGGGAGTTTCCCAATACTAGTCATTTCATTCTAGTTTATTGTAGTTCGTAGTTGTACACGCCCCTCAAAAGTATTTTATTAAAGTAAAACCCGATAAATTAAAAAGTTGGTAAACTAGTTTGAAAATAAAGCGCGGTCAGATATAAAAATTGAATTTAATCCCAACACGTTTTGAAATTCATTACTTTTCAGCAGTGCGACGCACCGGTCCTACGTGTGAGGGAAATTGATCAGCTTTCATTGCGGCTGCTGACTTGGGGGATATGAATTACATAAACGTACATATGTAACCTACACAATTAGTTGGATACAATTTTTAGTTTATCGTGATCTAACAGATGGCATTACTAATAATGATTACAATCCGGATGCTGATGCCTGTAGTTACACTGATACGATAGTGATTTTCCCTTCACCGAAGAAAGGATAAGCAGGCATGTGAAGTTAGGAAATCATGACGCAACAGCTAACGTTGTATTGCCTTCAATTCCCGGGGACCGGAATAGCACAAAACATACTAGAACACGGAAAATCTATCCAATTTTATAACCACAAGCTTTAAGATTATATGGTGATATCAAACCGACAAAGAATAAAAATAGGCACTGGTTACGGCGACCAAGAGATTACTGATATAGTAACCACTCTTCTACCAAGTGCCAACAGCCTCTGAGGAGAGAGGATAATCTGGTAGACGGTAGGGCACTCATCTGTCCTGGGAATTAGAAACATCAAGAAGGAATTTTCAGTTTTACTTTTCAGGGGCAGAAAGATGTGGTAGTAATGGAGTAGGTATACTGATAAATAAGAAACTGCAGGAAAAGTATTAAAGATGATGATGAGGATAAAGGGAAAAGATAAAGATATTTCAATTATTAAAGTGTACATGCCAACCATTCAGCACACTGATGTGGAAGTAGGATAGTGTTACAAAAGGCTAGAAGAGTTAATTGGCAAAGAAAAGAAAGAGGACTGTGTATTGACACTAGGTGATTGGAATGCTGTGGTTGGGGAGAGAAGGGAAAACAAGGTAGTGGGCAAATATGGTCTAGGAATTAGAAATGAAAGAGAAGAAAGAGAGGTAAGATTCGGCATGGAGAAGGAATTAGTGTTGGGAACTCCCTGTTTGAAAATCATAAAAGATATATACGTCGGTTCACGAATGAACAGATAAAAATATCAAATTGATTATATTATGGTACAACAAAGACTAATGAAATATTTAAGGAATGCTAACAATTATCCAGTAGCAAATATAAATTCAGATCACAATCTACTTATGGCAGAAGTGAACATTAGGCTCAAGAAAATTAGAAGTGGCAGGAGAAGAGATTACAATGATTTAGAGAAGCTAAGGAAACAGAAAGAATCAAACAAAAAAGGTAGAAGGGTGATTAATGAACTGAGAAAGTTAAGGAAAAGTGTCTCGAGGAATAAAATACAGCGACAGAAAATCTGGAAAAAGAAAGGACATGTGAGGTAAGGTATAAAGAAGCATCAGAAACAGTTTTTAAAGAAAAACGGGAAAGACAATGTATCAGATAGAGGCAAAGTATGAAGAAACACTTAATGTTAGGAGAAAAACCAAGAGAAATAGATACGGAAGAGTATAAATTTCATGAAGATCAGAAACAGTACAGTATATTAAAAAGTGAAATAAATGAGGCAATTAAAATGGTGGCAACGAGGCAAAATGAGGCAATGGAGTACTTGAAGAAGGAAAGTGACCAGAAGACTTCCAGGATACAATAATGGTATCAATAGAAAAAAAAGAAATACAAAGTGTGAAGAACACAGAACGATTATCCTAGTATCACAACAACCAGCTAAAGTACTCCTAAAAAAGGAGTTGTTGGAAGAACGGATGCAATAGGGCTGCTAAGAGTAACAGGTGAGAGATACTTAATACACTCTCCGCTTCTATGGAAAGCAGGAAGAGAGTGTACATTACATTTGTCAACCTAGAAAAGGTGATTTAGAGTTAGGCGGCCAGAAAAATTGGGATTGGAAAGCAGCAGCTGTGGCAGAACCAGGCGTAATGGTAGAACACTATGAATGAATGAATGAATGAATGATTGTATGATTTTCGTATAATGATTAATCGGATATTTGTATTTAATCATCCTGACTTTAAGAAATTATTCAAAAATTCATCGTCTTTTTATATGAGGATGAGTACTAAAAACACAATTGTGCTGGTTCTAAAACACAATTCTACTAGTCATTCTGCGTGAATTTTTGGGCAAGACTATCAAACCAAGATTCTCTGATCGTTTCTTTTTTTGTAGGAGGGAAAACCTCTTAGACAAAATGTGGTATGGTACCCCACAGTAGTGATGAACTTTCCATTGGTGGCCTACCCACTAAAACCACTCTCCCTCAGCATCAAGGGATACCTCAGCGTATTATCACAGCACCGCGTGTGTCTTGTCACCATCCACGCCACCGCTGGCCCCACCTCTCGAACTTATCCTAATAAGTTATCTTGATAAGCAGAACCCTGATAATGCAGTTTTTTCTTATTATTAACCTCGATATTCCAGCCGGGGACCTGTCCCAAAGACGACTCAGAGATAATTATTCACCCCTGGACTTTTTTCGCCAATTTGTTTCTTATGACTTAACCAATATCGTACGGACCGCGTGCCACGATCATCCGGTCTGTAAAAAACTCCCAATGATATTCTCTGAGGTAAAGACGCTGGATTCTCTCCAGCATGCTTTCCTATGCTTCAGGAATCGATCGCACACGAACGTCGTATGTTCTTCGGAGTTCTCATCCTTGGAGGAACACCATATTAAGAAAGATGTGAAGATAAAGCTACCAAATAAAAAATAACATTAAAGAAATTTTATAATAATAATTTTTTATTTTAAACCTTCTATAAAATTTTAAAATTTATTCAACAGTAGTATGCTTAAGAACTTAAAATATCATTTTAAATAGTTAAATTAGGTATTTTATAAGTTTAAATCATTTTATTTTTAACAAGCAATAAAAGATTTCTATCTAAAAATCTACATAAAAAAATATGAAGATTTTTATATCACTAATTATAAATTCTTCAAAGAAGTTCATAAATCAAAAATTAGTTTTGTAATTTATCGTAATAAGAATTTTTTTTGCGTAAAAATAAAAAAATAAACCACTAATTATAAATCCTTCAAGGCAGTTCATAATTCAAAAATAATTTTTGCAGTTTACTGTAAAAACATATTTTGCATTTCATATTTTTAAATTGCCTGACACTTAGTACAATGGTCAGCATACTAATCTTAAATTCATCTTTACGTTCTTTTTTTCATACAAATTATGTTGGGTTCCAACTTCTAAAAACTTGATATTTTTCTCGTATTGAGCAGTGTAAAAATATTCTGGATTATTTTTGTAGAAAATTTTAGATTTCAGTACAGTAATATGATCATTACAGTCAGTGTAACAAGATAAAACAAAAGCAGTATGCAATCGAAATTCTATATTTTAGTTCTAATATTTGCTAACAATGTTTCATTATGAAAAGCCAAATATTATAGAAAATGAGACTGTAAATAATAATAAATATTCCACTGCTTGAAACTGGATTACATCATAAAATTAGTTTAAAATATTTGTCGCTCTATGAATCAAGAGACCGTGCCATGGGACACCAATTTATAATACAAAAGACAAGGTTGATAGGTGGGTAGAATATATTGAAGTCTTATACGGAGGAAATTAATTACAAACTGGTATTATAGAGGAAGTCGAAGAGGATGTACAATACTGAGATCTGACTTTAATAGAGCATTAAAGGATTTGAATGGGAGAAAGGCTCCTGGATTAGACAGGATACCTGCAGAACCATTGCGCAGTGAAGGTGAGGAAGCGATAGATAGATTATACAAACTTGTGTATAATGTTTACGAAAAAGGGAAAGTTCCGTCAGACCTCAAAAAGAGTGTTATTGTCATGATACCAAAGAAAGCAGGAGCAGAAAAATATGAAGAATATAGAGAAATTAATTAACTAGTCATGCATCAAAAATCTTAACTAGAAGTCTGTACAAAAGAACTGAAAGGAATGTGGAAATAGTGTTAGGAGAAGACAAATTTGGTTTCAGGAAAACTATAGGGACAAGGGAAGCAATTTTAGTACTCAGATTAATAGCAGAAGGAAGATTAAAGCAAAACAAACCAACATACTTGACACTTATAGACTTGGAAAAAACATCTGTTAAGGAAGACTGGAATAAAATGTTCAGAATTTAAAAAAAATTTAGGCTTCATATATATATAGAGATAAAACACTAACATTTACAGGAACGAAACTGCAACAATAATAATCGAAGAGCATAAGAAAAAAGCAGTAATAAGAAAAGGATGTGCCCTAACCCCGTTACTTTTAAATCTTTACATAAAACTAGCAGTTAAAGATATAAAGGAACAATTTAAATCCGGAGTAACAGTCCAAGGTGAAAAGATAAAGATGTTACGGTTTGCTGATGATATAATAGAAGAATCAATGAATGGAATGGACAAAGTCCTCGCAAGAACTACGGCATGAAAATAAACAAGGACGAAATGAAAGTAGATGGACCATTGAATATAAATATGGTACTTTTGAAATATGGTACTATACAAGAATGTTAAAAATCAGGTGAGTGGATAAAGTGACAAATGAGTGATAAGAGGTGTTGCGGCAAATTGATGAAGAAAAGAGCACAACTTATAGGCAACATGTTAAGGCATCCTGGAATAGTCGCTTTAATATTGGAGAGACAAGTAGACGTGAAAAATTGTGCAGATAGGCAACGTTTGGAATATTTAAAAAAAATTGTTAGGGATGTAGGATGTAGGGGGTATACACAAATGAAACGACTGGCACTAGATAGGGAAGCTTGGGTAGATGCATCCAACCAGTCAAATGACTGAAGACAAAAAAAACTTGTAAAATATATGATTGCACAGGAATTAATTTTTCTCAAGGATTCTATAGAACTGAAGAAAAGCAAGCAAACTCATAAAAAATTGCGGTAAAAATAATTAATTCACCCTATAAATTTAAAGATATTCGTTAACAGTATGGGGGAAAAAAAGTTTTTAAAAAAATATACTTCTGATTTTGATTTCTTTCCAAATTTACGATTGAGTTGAAACAAGAGAGAAAGTGATAAAAAATGTTTTTGCCTTTAAGAGCAGGACGGCATCCTCTGATATATTTTTAAAGCACTCCGTTGCCTACTATTTGTTTTAGTTGTCCAGGGAAAAGGTTTTATTTAAATTAGACGGAACATCTTAGTTATTCAGAGAAAAAAAGAGGAAAATTTACCAAAACTAATGGAAATCATTTCTGTGTAATAAAATTGTAAAATAAATCCTCTCACTCTTAAAAATCCATTTTACAAACAATACACTTCAATTTAATTTATACAGAATAAAGAAATTATCAAAGGAAAAAACGTAAATAAAGTGTAACATAATTTTATGGTTGTCGTTATTACTGTTTTATTATTATTGTATTTAATTAAATTTGTTATAAGTGAGTAGTAAATTATTTCTATTATCTAATATACGCAATATATAAATATGTATGTTACACATGAATTCACATCTGGTATTTTAAGGCGCTGATATGACATGAACTTTTAGATTAAAAAGGCTAATAGGCCACAAATAAAGCAATTAAAACTTACAAAATAGCTAATTTGTATTGGATTGAAACGTGACTAATCATTAAATATAATTTAATAATTTTTTAAGATTTTCGTTCAGAAATTGAGAAAGTTATTTTTATAAATTAGTATCATTTATTTTATAATACAAAAATGTTTCTTTAATACTAACAAGGTATAAATAGAAAAAAAACCTCGGTCACAGTTTTCAGTTAATCTTGAAAAATTACCCGAAAACCCAGTTTATTTACCTCGAAACTCCGGTATCTGTGGATTCACTTGAAAATAGGTCTATTTTTACTATTACATTTATATTATCCTACCAAATTTCATAAAAATTGGTTAAAAATTGCGCCCAATAGAACAAAAAATGTTGAAAATGTACTCAAAAACCCCCGTTTTGTTGGCTCTCTCCGATCCGCTTGAAAATCAACAGGGTCTATTTCCAACAGTTTTACATGATCACACTAAGTTTCATCAAAATCAGTTAAGATTTGCGTCCGGGAGCGGACGGATATGCAAGATACGGATGATATACATATACATATCTTGCATATAAATATGTATATGCAAGATAGTATCAAAGATTGCATCAAGATCGGTCGTACTAAATTTGGAAATCCGCTAAAAAACATAATTTCGTAACGTTAATACTTTGTGAAAAATGTTCCTATGTAATGTAGGGGGTGAGGAGTTCTGAGTGAAAGCCAAAGTAGATTAGGTTTAATAATATATATATATTTCTTTTATTCGAATAAGAATTCTTATAAAATAAAAGATAAAATCTGTTTGGTACTGCATGCAACTTTATAGAACTACTTTTATGTTTTTAAATGTTAATGCGATTTAATCAAACGTGTGTTGTTCAAACGTGTGATTTAATGTTCTAAATAGTTTAATCAATAATACATTATAAGTTAACTCCAATTTTACAATTAAAACTTAAATTAAAAAATTCGAATCATTTTTAATTGTTGCATTTTACCTTAAAAAATAAATAGTCAAAATCAATAAATTAATGTTGTAAATAAATGTTCACATACACCATCCATCGACCTTACAGGTAACATCATCATGAAAACAGTATCGTTTTATGTAGCTTTGTTAGAAAATATTTTAAAGCAAATATGTTTTTACAAAACGATTTAAGCACTTTATTTTCAATTTTTACCTATTATAACAGAAAAAAGTGGTTTTCATTTCAATTCGTAAGTTTTTTTACTAAACTAAACGTTACTAAACTTTTACTAAATGTGCTAAATTCAGTGATTTAAATTACTAGAAATTACTAGTATTTTCTTGAACAAAAGACAACATGAATTTTTACCTCCTTATACGAAGTAAAGGAAATATTGTGATCGCGAAAAAGTTAGGTTCTATTTAGACCATCCCTGAATCCATTTTGACTACTTTCGTCTGTGTGTACTATGAACGTACGTTCTCGCATATATTTTTTTATTTTTTTTGTTTAATCTCCGGGTGTGCAGTCAAGCAATCTTTTCCTCAGAGGATAAGATGAGTGTTTTGTAGCGTGCGTAAAAAATGGCATGCCTAACCGGGATTCGAACCCAGGACCTCCGGGTGAAAGGCCGAGACGCTACCACTCGCGCCACGGAGACACGGCATTTTGCATAACTCAAAAAACGATTAGCCGTAGGATGTTAAAATTTTGAATTTAGGACTGTTGTAACATCTAGTTGTGCACCTCCCTTTTTGATTGCAATCGGCTACACCAAAAGTGTCCAAAAAAAGCCGAAAATCCCAAACCATTTGGGAAAAACTTTCCAAGTGGAAAGTTACAGCCAAATAAAATTTGAATTAAATATTTGTATCTAAATAGGGGAAGTCACATCGGTTCGAATTCCTTTTTTTTAATTTAAATATATTGATTTATTAATAATTATTAACCAACAATAAAAAAAATATATATTAAAAAACATCAGAAGCTATTAATGAAATAAAATTTTATGTACTTTTAATTTTTAAGAAGTATGTATATGTAATTTAATAGGCGTGCAAGGAAGTCATGTGGGGTCCACACCAGATTTTTTTGTTTGTTATAATAATTAAAAACTGTTAATAAAATCATATATTTGTATACAGAGTGATTCGAAATTATACGGCAATCTCTCGAGAGCTGATTCTACAGCTTAAAATAGGAAACAAATTCCATATAAACATCGCTTCGTTAGCGGAGATTACGGCTAGTGAAAACGTTCGCACCGATTTTTGCAACTCCGCTGAAATTAAGGCCTATTGAAATTCTGGGAAGGTTGTTTTAAGTAACAAATGGTTTTTGACCTGAAAATATTTGATAAATGGGACCCATAACTGTACCTCTATTATTTTTAACGAATTTTGGATTCTGAAAATATTCATGTAAAACAAAGGAAAAATTACATTAAAAATTAGCGAAGGCACTATTAATTAGCTTTAAAGTAGTTCGAAGTGACTCCCGTTTTCTTCAATACATGATTTCGCTCACGAATCCACTCTTTTCTAGCACGTCTCATAACGTTAGGAGTACTCCTCATAATTTGTGCAACTTCTATTAAGCGATTCCTTAGTTCCTCTTGCATGTTAATCTGTTTTGAATAAAAAATTAACTTCATCCAACCCCATAGAAATTCTGATAGTGTGAGGTCGGGAAATCGTGGTGTCCATTTAACTGGACCGTATGTTACGAAAATTTACTATTTCATTTCTTGTAGGCATGATTCATCAGTTACCAGAATACGACGGTGGAAATTGCCATTTCGGACCCATTTCTAGTTAACGATCGGAAGAATATCTTCCGTTTATTAACTTCAAGTAATAGGTCTTGTACACGTGTTACATGGAACGGGTACAACTATGCCTCATGAAGTGCCCCCGCTGATACCCATCTGGTGCTAGTAGTTGGCGATAATTTTACAGAATTTATTATTACTTTTCGTGCTTCGTTGACGACCAGTATCTAATCTTTTTTTTTTGAAGTGCCGGTTTCTCTAACCTTCAAGCTGCTTTCTCCGCAGCTTCAAAAGTTTTGCGATCAGGTGCTCTTCAATGTTTTTTAATAAAGTTAAATTTCAATATATTGTTTATTCAGTTTTTTCTGAATTTACATGAATATTTTAAGAATGAAATTTTCTATATTTCAAATCGAGAAAACCTTAATTAATCATTTAACAAAGTTATCGTACGCTAAACCTTGAGAGCTTTTCAACGAAATATCATTAGTGGTATATATATATTTTCATTGGTTCCAGAGTTAGTCAAATAAAATCTTAATTAATTAAATATTTGGTTTTTACTCTATCCTAATATTTCATGAGAGTCAAATAAAATCTTAATTAAATATTTGCTTTTTACTCTATCCTAATATTTCATGCAGGATTGTTGAATTAAGAATTGTATAAATATTTGATGTTAATAAAAACTAATATTTCAGAAATTGTGTGACTCTCTACTTTATTAAGGAGTTGGAGGAACGTGTCTCACTTCAAATGAAATACATTTAAATAAATTTAAATGAAGTTCCTATGTTTATATGAACTTTTTTTATTATTTTTAGCTGTAGAATCAGCTCCCGAGAGATTTGCGTACAGTTTTGAATCATTCTGTATATTTATATAATGCCTTATTACATTTTGATATTTAATATTTTTAACATAAAACATCAAGAAAATCTTCTTTATAGATTTTTCTTTTGAAAACAATTTTTTAGTGCAAAATCTTTGTTGAAATATTTAAATTTAAAAATTATAAGAAGAAATACCATTAATATCAGTACCATTAAATTCATCCTTAAACTTCAGGGTAAAATAAAAACATATAATAGAGAACCTTAGTAACTATAGGTAAGGTTCTTTCTTCACATTTTTTCTTTCGTTTTAATGAAGATTCAGGTTTTGGCCTTTATGTATATCTTGAAAAAAAAAATTTTTCATACTTTCATTTTTTCATTTGGACCTACTCATGTTTAAAATTTAAAAAAATTTAGATACGAAAAAAATTAAGAAACGGTAAGTCTATTTTTAATTCTTTTTTTTTTTAATTCTACATGTTTAAAGTATTAAGGATTAATTAGTTACTGGTAGTGTTTAATTTTAATTTAGCATCAAGTACAAAGGATAATTATTCATAAATAAAAATTTATGTATAATCAGCTATAATTAACATTATGTTCAATAGATTTCACTTAAACAAGAAAAATTTTCTTTCATAAATTAATACAACTCTAAATTCTTTCTTAAAAAAAATTTTCTGCTAACCATTACAAAAAAAGATTAGATTATATACAATTTAATAACTCAAAAAAACAAAAATGATATTCACTATTTGTATTTTTAATTAGTTATCTTTATTATACTGCTGCTAAAGTTTATTGTGATTTATGTGCTCTCGTAGATGTACACAACACAAACATACACATTTAAAACATTTATAAACAACATTACTTTGTTTTAATAATTGTCTAATTTATTAACATATTATTTACTTCATGGTAGGTTTTTAATCAAACCATAATTTAATACAGAAATATCAAGTTCACGTAAATTAACCCTTAACATAACATTAAATTTTAATAATCAAAATTTATATATTCTGGTCCATTAAGAAATTAAAAGATAATTTTATTTTTATTTTTTTAAATAGGTGATTTAATTTAACTTCTAAATATAAAACTTCTTAACCTAGATTACGGAATAAAAATTTCAATTAAATATAAAACTTAATCCCTTAGTGATTTTAATTGTTACTGGCATTAGATTAACTTTGAAAGCCATCAAAAACAATTGAGCGCCAATAAATTGTTAAGAGAGTTAATGAATGATAATTCTATCATACAAATCGATAATTTTATATCGATTATCATTTGTTATTTCCAATAACAAATTATTGGAATAATATTGTTACATTTTAACTCTACTGTACGATGTGAAATTAATGATTCAATTCAAATTATTGATATTTTGGTCCTGTTTATCTGTTAATATTGAGATAATGTAATTCTAGGCTAATTAAAATAAAACTTTTTTGGCTTCTAAGAGAGACATGTAAGGATTATATTTAATGACTTTTTATTATTTCATCATTTGTGTTAATAGTCAATCCTCCGGATTCTAATATTTGACCAGCAGTTTAACATTACTTTAAAATATTACTATCCTATTAGAATTTTTAAAAAAATCAACAAAATAATGTTTCATAAATTTTATAAGTTTCTTTAATTATGAGTGAAAATAAACTAGATTTTATCGACGACATGGTAAGAAATTTGGTCAGTCAATTCTAAAAATCTGTAATTACTGCAATATTATTTCATATTCTAATCTTACGGATTTAGAATCTTCATTACTAAGACCATACATTACCATAATCACCATGATTATGGTTTTAATCATGTTTAAAAACTTTCACATGTGAACAAATTTTCTTTCGTTTTTCTCTATCTTATATAAACATTATCAACTCGCGTACCATTTATTGTTCCGTAACCCTATTTATACTTTCCTGCTTGCTATATTCCGTGTTTCACAGTCATAAATGTTATATTTCATATAAATATTCTCTGATGTTTTTCCTATCTCATGTGAAATAAGATATACACAAAATATTGTATATAGCATATTCTCACAAAAATCATCAAAGATACAGATTAGTCATTAAAAAATTTATAATTATATAAAATTTCTATCGCATCTAACATAAGCCTAAATATTTCTTTAGAGAGTTCAACTGTTGACAGAACAAATATAAATTCTACTATAAACTTATTCTATTATCAACCGAAATATTTTATCGCAAAAATATATGGTACTAATAAATTCCATTACGTAGTTATATTAGTCAATAATTTATAAGTTAGCAGCTAGGCCATAACTTTTATACATTAACTAATAAACTTAAAATTACAAAGTAATTTTAAATTACAAAGGAAGTGAAAAATGATTTAAATTATTTGTCCTAAAATGTATTTACACAAAGGTAGGGGTTCATGTAAAAACGACGAACTCGCAAAGATTTCATGAGCGGCTCAAACAGATGAAAGTCGGAAGGAGCAAGATCTGGGCTATAGGGAAGTTGTTCCAGTACCTCAAAATTCAACTTTTTGATAGTTTGAACGTTATGGCGAGCCATGTGTGGACGTACGTTGTCATGTAACAACAACACTTTCTTCGATAATAAACCTCGACGTTTGTTGTTAATTGATGGATTCAGCTTGTTTTCCAACATATCACTGTCACTCGCGCTGTTGATCGCAGTCCCTTTTCCATAAAATCTCCCAGTATAGGCTCTCTATCATGAATGTTTTCTTTTTTCCCGAGTGTTTCCACTCTGTATTCTAAAATTTAGAATTTGGCTCATATTGATGAACCCACATTTCATCACCGGTGATTATTCTGCTCAAATATGTGTTGCCTTCCTTGTTGAAGCGTCTAGAAAGTTTTGCAAGATGTCAATACGTTTGAGCCAGTGTTCTGCCCTAAGCAGTCTTGGTACCCATCGAGCCGCGACTTTATGGAAACCGAGCACATCATGGATGATTTGATGAACAGAACCGTGACTGCTGTTCAAAGAAGAATCTACCTCTCGATCGAAACTCGCTTATTCGCCAAAATGTAAGGATAACAGAAACAAAAATTCATCGGGTTGGTCTAATGGTTAACGCGTCTTTCCAAATCAGCTGATTTGGAATTCGAGAGTTCCAACATTCATCTCTTAGTAAAATTAGTTATTTTTATACCGATTTGAATACTAGATCGTGAATACCGCTGTTCTTTGGTGGTTTCAATTAACCACACATCTTAGGAACTGAAACTGTACAAGACTACACTTCATTTATAATCATACATATTCTCTTTCATCCTCTGAAGTAATACTTGAACGGTAATTTCCGGAGACTAAACAGGAAAAAAAAAAAGGAATAACAACAAAAAGAAATAACAGTAGTTTAGGTTTAGACTCAAGTCATCCGGTAGAACATAAATGTGGCTTTCAGATATACGATAAATAGATTACAAATTGTCATTAAAGAAAATAGCCTTTATAAAAGAACTGAATTCTATTTTTCGTGTAGCAGATAGTAAGGGTTATAAAAACGTAATGATTATAGGAATGATAAAAAAACGGAATTAAAAAAAACAATAAGAAATCTATAAATGAGCTAGATTAACATTTACAGAACAATCAAATAATTGTTCAGTAAGTATATAACATAAAAGTGGCTGTAAATACGAATGATACACTTAAAAGGGTATTTATAGCACTAATGTTATGTACCAAATTAAATCTAAATACGACTCAACATATATTGGACAAACGGGAAGAATGTTAGAATTAGCGAACATATGAGATCTTTTAAGTACAAGAAATATGATTCTAACTATGCAATACATTTAATAAAGGAAGGGCATATACAATTGAAAATGGGGAACTAGATGAAACTGATTCACAATTGTGTAAAAGGAAGATTATTGTATAATATTTTAGAAAATTTAGAAATTAAAAAATAACGATCATATAATAAATGAACTGATTAAAAAATCAAGAGGATGTTTTATTTACAAAACTTAATTTACTAGAAAAAGGGCTTGCCAGATAATTTCTATGATTTCAAATTTCGTTATGACGAAGTTAAGAAAGGTAGAGAATCGTACTCAATACAGAAATTATGACGATCTTAGCAGGGAAAAAAATATGTACATATAATAAAATTATATATATATATATTAATAATAATAATAGTTATACGTTTTTTGCTACATACATATAATGTTTGTTGTGTGATTGAAAAAATATAATTTTGAGTTATGAAATATTTGTTCCCATGATTGAAGATTACTCGGAGTATAAAATAAGAAAGAATCGTAGTAAAAAATCCGTTACACGACATTTATTCCAACTGACATACTGGATATCACTATATGATACGAGAAATCTATGAGTTTTATATTTGTATGTGTACATGCGGTTTATTATTTCCTTAAATAAAAATAAAAAATCTATAATATATTAATATTATTCTATATATCTAATTGTCTGTCATTATTATCAATTTTTATCTCTAACTTGTTATAAGGCAAGTGAATAATTTCGATATGTTGATTAGTTTAGTAAGCTTTTTAAAATAATATTAAATATTTCAAGGACATTATCTCGTCTGCGTATCTATGTTTATATTAATACATACACAGCAAATTAAACAATGTAATTTGATTGGTTAGAGATTGATTTTTAAATTAGATTACAAAATCAAATGGGTGCAATAATGCTTGTAAAATCAGATTGTTTACTTTATCAGACGATATAGGAAATTAATTTCATTTTCTACTTGAATTAAATTAACATTGTTTCCAACGTACAGAACAATGTTAATAATTATTAGCTGTGTTTCATGAATTGCAACTGCAGTATCATCCGATCACAAATCATTTAAACTAATACCAAATACTTAGTATTTAATAATAAAGTAATAATACTAAATTTTTAGTTAGTCTGCTTGATTAATTTAACATAAAATGTTTATTTATAAACAAAATTTTCTATAATTTGATATCACCTGTATTTATTCAAATTCGCATTTAAATCTGTGCTATAAAGAAGTAATGTTATGTATCCATTTTTACATATATCACGTCATTTGAGTTGCAACTAGATTCCTATTAATATACTAAGTAAATATTATCCTGCTGAAGAGCAATAATAATTTACTTCTAATCAAGTTATAATTTACTTCTAACCGTAACTCCACGTCAGCGATAAATAGAAAATATCAATACAGCACCCGTTATAGACATACTCTCTCAACTTATAAAACTGATGACAATATTATTTAGGTTTCGAAAATAGTTATAATCAGTGTGATATTTTGCATTAATTAAATATTTATATTATTTTCTTTGAAAACAGATTATTTAAATACATATATTTTTTATTTATTTTTAGTTTAATTCCGCGTTGAGTTATTTCTTTTTACTTTCGCGAAAAATTTCATATTTTAACGAAAATATCCATTTTCACTTCGCGATACACTCTACATATTATAAAAATTGTCAAGCCTGGCATTTAAACCCAGGACTCTAAGATAAAGAGTAGCGACACTATCACTCCACTATAGTGAACGGTATAAAAATGAAATAATATCAGAAAAGTTGTAAAAAATAATTTTTACTATTGTTTATATGTTTACTTGTACGATGAAGTATTGCGATCGTGAAAAATTTCGGTTTTCAGATTTCAACGGAAATATCCATTTTGTCTATCCCTGAATCCATTTTGACTAGTCTCGGCGTGACATCTGTACAATCGAAAGTGTGTATCTCGCATAACTCAAAAACGATTAGCCGTAAAATGTTGAAATTTTGGATTTAGGACTGTTGTAACATGCAGTTCTGCACCTCCATTTTTGATTGCAATCGACAACCAAAAAAGTCCAGTCCAAAATCCAAAAAAAAATCTGGATTTTGGTCTTATTTAACTGCAATAAAAATCCCTCATTGAGAGCTTTTCAACGATATATGATAAGTGGTACTTATTTTCACTGGTTCCAGAGTTATAAAACTTTAATTAAAAGGGGAAGGCACATCGGTTCGAATTCGACTAATTTCCTTTTTTTAACTTTTTTTTTAATTTAAATATATTGATTTAATAATAATTATTAACCTGTGACTATAAAAAACATTTCAATAAATTCATTAAAAACATAATTTAATAACAGTAAAAAAATTATGGATAGAAATCAGAAGTTATTAGCGAAATAAAATTTTATATACTATTAAAAAGTTGTAATGTAATTTAATAGGCGTACAAGGAAGTCCTGTGGTGTCTACATCAGATTGTTTTATATTTTTTTTCTAATTTGGGTAAGGTGTTGCTTGTTTTGCCTTTACTGGCAAATTTCACACATTGTCTAATGGATGTTAGATAATATTATATTTATGTTATGGTTTAACAACCAAAGGTTGCAGTGGTTATTTAGTAAACCGTTTAATTACGTACTTTATAAAAAATTCAAAATAACATACTATATATATATTAGAATAGGTTATATATATATATATATATATATATATATATGTAAGTTATACTAATTATAGCCACACTCTAACCATTTACCACACTGACTAATAGTGTATTGGAACTTACGCAATTTGGTACGCTAGGAAGACACTGTCCGAATGCCTCTAATAAGGCAGGACTGATTTTAACCAAAGTTTCATAATCTGAAAATTAGATGCTTTCACCCTGATCGTGGTCCATTCTTTTTAATACTAAATCCAAAAATTCCCAAACAACGATATCTGAATTGTCATTCGGTGTTACCATGCAGTTTTTCATCACATGATTCATTACTCCACATTTTACTATACCATTGCCGAATATATAATATTCTTGAAAACATAACTTTATTTTTCTGAGTGGATCGTGTATAAAAATATGGATAATCGTAAAACCCATAATTCTTCTCTCACTCTTAATGACTTTGTTTCATCAAAAGCAGAAAGTATGCGATTCATCAACAAATCATTTCTTATACCAAACACGTGATTCCATACTTTTGCAAATAAAAGCTTTATCTATTTTAATTAATAGTAGTTAATGTTAATTAATTGTAAATAAACAATATAGTTTGAAGTTTTTGATCTGATAAATGTGTCTTGCCTTTAACTTTTTTATTTTTAAATCGATCTAATTCTGGTTTGTAGTCTGACATCTTCTATTGCAGCAATAATAAACTCCATGTGAACTGTTATCAGTTTTCAATATTTCAATCTTAGTTATCGAAAACTATATTTATATATATTATAAATAATAAATCGATACAAAACTATAAAATAAATAAATAAATTACGAATAATACATAAAAAATAACATAATATTCATTTTAAAAAATGTGTACTAAATTGATGTTTCATTTCCTTGGAAATCTAATTTTCTTTAATTGTTAATTTTTTATTCGAAATGATTTGATTTTATTAAAAAAAATACTATTAAAAAAAATACTCCCCGTTGATTGCAGGACCATAATTGAGGAGTTTTAATGAACCGATTCGAGGGTCCTATTCAGGCTAGAGTGCTCTCGAGACGCATACGCAAGGCAATGAAACAGCTCTACTATGAAACAGCCAATGTGTTGGCTGTTGGCTGTTTCATAGTAATTATGTATAGTTATGTACCTTCCTAAAGTAAAACAAAAACCCAAAAAGATATTGTTTTTGTTTCTTAGTTTGCTGTTTTTTTTTTTTTTTAATTTTAGATTATTTATAAAAATTACCTTTACAAGTTCTTATTTTCTTTTTCCTGTTTAACCTCCGGTAATTACCTTTAAGATAATACTTTAGAGGATGAATGGGGATGATATATATATGATTGTAAATGAAGTGTAGTCTTGTACAGTCTCAGTTCGACCATTCCTGAGATGTTTGGTTAATTGAAACCCAACCCCACCAAAGAACACCGGTATCCATGATCTAGTATTCAAATCAGTGTAAAAGTAACTGACCTTACGAGGACTTGAACGCTGGAACTCTCGACTTCCAAATCAGCTGATTTGGGAAGACCACTAGATCAATCCGGTAGGTTACCTTTACAGGTTAGTGATGAAAGATTCAGGATCACAATTTTCCCTTAAAGTTTTCGATTTAATGAAAAGTAAAATTTTCATGAACGTAATTTGTGATTTAAATTTGATCTTGTTTCATTATCTTTATTTAATAACAAAATTATTTTTACTATATCACTATAATAAAGCTGTTAAGATGTATTAAATAATTAAAGAAACAAAATAATCAGTTCTTGACGTGACATAAATCTAACGAATAATGTTATTATAAGATGAATTTTGACTTAATATCGTTTCATGTAGTACAACATGAATTGATCTTAATATGATATAAACCAAATTAATTGAGAATTTATTTTACCCAAGCACGAAAACCGTGTATTTAAAAAAAAAATATTATGGAAGTTACAATGTACAAGGAAAAAACTGCGATAAATTAGTTTAATGTGAAATTTATTTCATAATATAAAGTTTATAAAAAGTTATAAATGTATTTTAAAAAATAAGTAAAATCGTGTAAAGAAATAAATAAAAATAAAAATAGCAACGGAATTAAAATGGAGCATGCATGCACATGTGACCTAAACAGTTGCATTAACGTGATAACGTTGAAGCCAAGTATACTGAATAGTCGATATAATATAGTGTAATGGGTAGTTGTAAAACCCGTATTGCGTGAAAGGTGAACAGAGTATGACCTGTTTTTAAGTTCTTTTAGCACACCGAAAAACATGAAACACGCTAGAAAATCAAGGGATAAATAATTCTTTTCTCTCTAGTGCGTATTAATCTTTTAAATAATTCCAACCCCTTCTGATTCAATGGTTCGTTTTCGAAAACATATTAATTAATTTCAAGTCTATCGAAGTAATTAATATTTTTAACATTTTTTTATTTATACATCGTGTTAAAAAAAAACCTTAACAAAAAAAAACTAAAATTACTAAGTTAAATTTATAAAATCGATAATCCGCCAAGATTGCTGATTAAGTACCACTGAAGAATATATGAAAGAACCTGCGATCGAAGTCCTGCGTAACCTGGACGTTATTTTATTTAATTAATTTCAATATAATTATTCATTGAAAATTAATGACGAAATAATTTCCTCAGGTAAGAAAAATCAGTCAAATCCTATCAAAAACCTTTATTATTGAGTTCTTCATGAATGAAAAATTTATTTTGAAAAGTAGAAATATAGCAAGCAAACAAAATTCAAACTTATCAACCTGCTGATAGAAAAAAAGATATTATACTAAATTGTTTTTTTTCATTACTCTTTTTGAGTTTTAATTTATTTAAAATTACTAGACCCGGCAATGCTTTGCTATTGCTAAATTTAAGTGTATGAATTAAATAAATTTTGTATTATAGTTGACATATGTAATTATATTTCGTTGTGCTGTTTCTTCCTCAGTCTCATTTCTTCTGTATTCTCTCATTCTCGAACTATGTGTCGACAAATACTTTGTCGGTTTGGACGCATTGTTATTTTTAAATATTATAACAGTTTTATCTTCTATATAAATATTAATATTATTAACTTTTTTTACATTTTATTATCTTATGAAAACAACGAAAGGGACAATATTACGAAAGTAATTTGTATTATTTCCTTATTAATTTTCTTTCTTCTTATGACCCCCCGAAATGTTTACAATTTTTTGAAAGGTTTACGTTATTCTTGCCGCTTTGTGCTTGGTGCTTGGTCATTCTTGAATCTTTATAAGTTTAATCTCACTACTATATAAATCATAAAAATCTGATGTGGACACCACATGAATTCCTTGTACGGCTATTAAATTACATACACACATTTTTGTTAAACTTCATTTAAACATATTTCATTTGAGAGTGAGATACGATCCTCCAATTCTTTAATAAAGTGGACAATTAGACAATTGCTGAAATAATTTTTTTTTTTTTTTTGGAATGGCGTTAGGTCACTAACAAACATCAGGTTACAGTACTAACACTAATCTTAAGTCTCAAACACAGAATAATTAAAATAAAACAATGTGAGCTATCCAGAAAAATATGTTTGACAGCCTTTATAAAAATAACTAAAAAGCATAGCTGGGATTGTTCCACGTTGGTCCCGGGTTTCATCATCGACTTACACATGTAATTTTTTCATCAAAAGTATTTTCATACTACAAGAGGTTATCTCTAACGTAAAGACCGTTTTACCGTAAAAAATTTATTCTGAAAACTTAATAAATAAATTTTATTTCTCTTAAACTTCATAACTTATACTACTTCTCTATACAATCGCCACATGAATTAAGCCACTTATCGTAACTGTAAACCAGCTTAAATATACTCTCGTCGTATTCTTCTTCCGCCAGTCCATTTAGCCACTGATTGACAGGATTTTTAAGTTCATCG
Source organism: Lycorma delicatula (assembly GCF_047948215.1). Classification (NCBI taxonomy): domain Eukaryota; kingdom Metazoa; phylum Arthropoda; class Insecta; order Hemiptera; family Fulgoridae; genus Lycorma; species Lycorma delicatula. Next base: position 112,152,625 of record NC_134461.1, on the reverse strand, counting down.
TCACCCACGAATTACTTATCGCTCAAATGTTTTTTCAATTTCCCAATCAAATGGTAATCAGAAGGAGTTAAGTCTGGACTCTATGATGGGTAATAGTAAATTTCCCATCCAAATGTTCTCAATAAATCACGTGTCGGACCCGCAACATAAGGACGTTCATTATCGTACAGCAGGACGATGCCGTCGGTCAACCGCCTACGTCACCAATTTTGAATGGCGCGTCGTAACTTACGTAGAGTTTTGCAATAGGCTTCTGCATTTATAGTCGTTCCACCTGACATGAAATCAATCAGTAGTATGCCAGACCGATCCCAAAAGATTGTGGTCATCGGTTTGTACCCAAATGGCTGTGGCTTGACCTTTGTCGGTCTGGTTGGTCATCGAGGATGACGCCATTCATTTTGCTGTCGTATTCTCTCTGGCGTGTGATACAAAATCAATGTTTCATCGCCGGTAACAACTCAATTAAGGAACTAATTACCTTTTTCTGTGTAGCACATCAAAAATTCCGAAGCAGAACCCACTCGGATTTTTTTGTGACGTTCCATTAAGATCTGCGGCATCCAACATGCACAAACCTTTCTGAAGCCTAAATAGTCATGAAAAATGCGGCTGATAAATGCTCTTGAAACATTAAGAAAAAGAAAGGGCAAGCCGGAAGTCGTTGAGTGACGATCTTTTCTGATTTAATTATTGACGCGTTTCAACAAGTCCTCGGTAGTTATTGAGGGTTTCCGCGAACGTTCTTCATAGTGCACATTAATTCTATTATTTCTAAAGCTTTCACATCATTTTCGGTAATTTCTTTCATTCATTACATTTTCACTGTACACAAAAACCGACTGCCTGTGAATTTCAGCCGGCTTAATTTTTGATGGTTTAGAAAACGTATGACCAAGTATTTCACAGTCGGCGGCAACATCAAATTTCCTATTCATTTTATAACGTAGTAACTTACACGTAATCAACGATACATCAATGCAGTGTGTACATTACTAGCGTGGCCATTCATTACTAGCCACATTAATGGCGTGGCCATTAGCGTGTATATTACTAGCGTGACACATATTCGGAAACCTTAAGGAGAAAAATTTCCCAGCGGTCTTTACTTTAGAGATATCCTCGTACTATCTATAAATAAAAAAAGTTAAAAGAATGTCTTAATTAAAGAGTGTGAAAAGAATACTGATGATATTACCTAACACTTTCTAGGCCTTAAAGTTTAATCCTAATAACAACACCGGAGTAATTGCTTCTCAGCTTTTCAGGCGAAGGTCTCAAGTTCGAGTTCTAGACAAATTTGTAATATGTCATGCATTACAAATTTTACTTTGCATACTCCTATATACAAGTTTCCAATTTATTTAGTTAATTAATCAATTATAAATACATATATTTTTAATTCATTAAAAATAAACTACTATAAAGTTGAGAATTATTACAAAATTTAAAGATTACTTATTTATATTTTTTTTTTTAAATTGAATTCTTTGCTTAGGGTATATTTTGTATTAAAATATCATAAGACGTTTTACAAATCCTTTAAAATAGAATTGAGCTTGTTAAAGAAATAATAATCTCTAAAAAGTTTAAAAAGTTAACCTCAGAACATAAAGATGAAGATTAAAAAAAAATAATCTATTCCTTATCTTGATAATGCATTATTTAATAAATAGTGTATCAATATTTATTTTATATTTCAATTGACGGTCAAAGATTATAAAAATTTTTTTCTTATTTTATTTTCAAATTTGTTCCGTTTTATTAATTTGAAGGATCTTTTTCGTATAATTTTAAAAAATCCCCACACACACACACACACACATACACACACACACACACACACACACACACACATACATATATACATACACACCGACAAGTTAATTTCTCACAAGTAAAATATTTTTTTATGGAGCATCTTCAATAATTTATCAAATATAATTTAATAATTGAAATTTAAACTATACTTCAGACAAAATGCCAACAAAAACGTAAAAAAATACAACCATATTAAATAGTGAATTTCTTAACCAAGATTTAGTGAACCTCACAAAAATTGTAAAAATATAACAAAAACTGAGGGGATCATTTGAAAATACAATTTTAAATATATTTTTTTTACATTCCAATGTAAAACCTTAAAAATATGTAAAAATAATATGTTAGTGTTAATTGTAACACTAACAATACCTTATTTATATATATATATATATATATTTTACATTTCCTGAACTTGAAGTTTAAATTATGAAAAAAGAAATCTTTATTTAGTTGTTGACCTTGTACTTGTTTAAAAAGAATCGCTTTACAATATATTTATCAGAAATAACCTTAAATATGATAAACTGGAATATAAATATGCAGTATTTTTTTTTTTATTTTATTTAAATCAAATTAATTATTCACATCTCAAAACAGCAATTTATTCCACACTTATTTAACATTATAAGACTGGTTTCTTCTGTTTATTTTGATTATATAAGCAGAATTTTTATATAGTTACACAACAGTTACGAAACAAATTCCGTAAATATGAAATACGCTTTTTTTTTTATTTGTTGTAATAAATAATTCCGTGATATTAAAAATTAATCGATGTATTTGTGTTTTTCTTAACACGATTAATTTAATAATTTGATGCAGTATTACACTTTTTCTAATCTAGCACTGATTTTTTTTTTAATCACAGGATTCTAAATTGTCATATCTTAGCAAGAAGTCTTATTCTTATCGAGAAAATAATAGAAAAATGTTTATAAACATTTGTTCTAAAATGCTTCGTTTGCGAGTTTCAGCTAGTTGAAAGATTTCGTTCGGATTTTAACTACCCCGGTTAACTGAGGTCTTACTGAAATTTTTTTGATGTTGATTAAGAAACAAAATTAGTGATTTCTTATAGATGTTAACCAGAATAATCGAATAAAATAGGGTTTTAAAACCGTATCTACATTAATTTTTGAGAAATCTGGAGCGAAATTCAATAAATTGGCTAAAAACCACTGTTTTTATTTTGACGTACTTTGTTTAATGGGTAAATAAACAAAAAAAACTTTTAGAGAATTTAATTTTGAACAGAATACTGAAGATAAGTTGAATAAAATAAACAAAAATTCGAATTTTATTTAGAAACGGTACAGAAAAGTACTTCTTATTTAATGTAAACAAAAGCAAATTCTTTTTTGGTAACGTGAAAAAAATTGTTTAATGTTCTGCCTATCTTTACAGCTTTCAAAACTTATTTTCATTGAAAGATTAATTATCTTATTTTACTTTATATCTATTCTATTTAACGTGTTCTTCCGGAGATTTCACCAAAAGCTTCTAATCGTCCTGCAATAATGGTAAATATTTTCTTCTTCAATATTTTAATAAAACCAAGAAAATTACTATAATAAAAAAGATTTTTATTTATAGTTGACAATTAATTTGGTCCGTTTTCTTTTAAATTAGGCCATACCTCAAGGTTTGTTATCGGTATAATTAAAAATTTTAAAAAAAAGTTTAAATATTGCACAAGTAATTATATATATATATAAATGTTAAGTTCGTTTGTATACGGCTTCAAAAACTCAAAATGTTCTGCACCGATTGAGCTTTCTCCGATTGAGAAATTTTAGCACGATATATAACCCCCATCAAAGACTGTTTTCATCTATTTTTAATAAATCTATCTATCTATTTTTAATTTGTACATTTTAAATTTGGAAATGTAAACAAAGGCAAATCAATCACATCAATGCAAGAGGGCCGCTGTCAAACACAACGACCAATCACAAAGAGCCCGTATGGCCGTCGCCAATGTAAACAAAATCACAACTGATTAAGTAACAAATTTCTTTGAATTATATTTAACAGCTAAAACATCTGTATTTTATTAAAAAAAAAAAAACTCCAAAAAAAAAGAAAAGCCACCAAGAAGGACAACCACAGTTGGTGATGATATGAATGATTTATAGCGTATGGAAATGCCATGCCTGACCGGGATTCGAACTCGGAACCACCCGATTAAAGTCCGAGACGTTACCACTCGCGCCACGGAGGCCGGCAAACATATTCGTTAGGAGCACAATAAAAACACGACTTACCAATATGGTGTTGTGTGTCAAATCAATTACTTTTAATACGCGAAACCCTTTGCAATGATTGAACATTAACTTAAACCTCTTCAAAAATTATTCCTTTTGAACTAAGCCACATTTTAATATCATTGTTTTCCTTTAACACGGCTGGAATTATTTTCGTTTAATGATAAGAAGCGTTGTCGAAGACAATAACCGAATTCTCTTCCAATGGATATAATACACCGCTAAACTATTTCTAAATAATTCAAATTCGTGTAATTTTTTTACGAATCGCGTTTTTATGAAAATCTCATCTTTTTCTCAATTGACCTGCGGGGTTTTGTTATCTTTGGAGACCGTAATTCATTAGTAGATTCATACTCGAGAATCACGTTGTACACTGAAGCAGCACAACTTCTACTTACGTTAGCAGTTTATTAACATCTGAAATCAACGACGTTTGATTATTCTGTAATTTGTAAGCATTACTCTGCTTTTGAAAGCATTTAAAATGATGTGTTTTTTCACACCACTTAAGGGTTTTTTTTCGCAGCCCACAAATCTTTATATATAAAAATGTAAGTTCGTTTGTGTACGCTTCAAAAACTCAACATGTTCTGCACCGATTGAGCTCAAATTTTAGCACGATATATAACCCGCATCAAAGATTGTTTTTATATATTTTTCGCATCAGTCACATACCGGGGACCGCGAGAAAACAGTTTTTTTAACGGTCAGCTGTGTACCAGTGACCGCGCCATCTGCCGGAAGCTAGGGGAACACTCACCATACTAGCTAACGACAACCGCAGTCACATGTCAAACAATACCTGTTCCTATTACATTGTTTATTAACAAACAAAAAAAACGTATTATATTGACTTGCTTCCCGTCATCTCCCACAGAGTTATGGGAAAGATATCGATCGCATATGGCTGAGGATATTTTGCATAGAGTACGCCTAGAAAATACCAATATGACCATGGAATTTACAGAAGGCATTTACAACGAAGCATTGATAAATATTGAAGACAAGTGCTTAGTTATTGCAAATAAAGTTCTTAGTCAATAGGGAATGCCAGCACCCACCCGAGCTGCCATTGCTTCATTTGATGTGGATTTACGCCGTGAACAGAGTTAAAACACTGGAGATCTTCAGTCATATGTCCAATCAAACATTCCCAAATTAAAGCGTGAACAGAAAGGCATTTATGATCGCATAATGCAAATGATAAATGACGGAGTGGGGAGGACCTTCTTCTTGGATGCGCCAGGAGGAACTGGGAAAACATTCCTCATTAGATTGATTCTAGCAACGGTTCGATCAAAAAATGACAATTATCCTGTTGCGGAATATTAATCAGCCAAAACTCTGCAACGGCACGCGACTTTCAGTTAAGAAATTGATGAATAACTTAGTGGAAGCAACGATTTTAACGGGGCCTTTCAAAGGTGAAGATGCCGTCATTCCTCGTACACCCATAATCCTGACCGATACACCATTTTAATTTAAAAGATTGCAATTCCCAATTCGATTGACATTTGCAATCACAATCAATAAAGCTCAACGTCAATCTTTAGAATTGTGTGGTTTAGATTTAGATGCGGATTGCTTCTCACATGGGCAACTGTATGTTGCGTGTTCCCGAGGCGGCAAACCAGATAGACTTTATATCTACGCAGACAATGGAAAAACAAAAAATATTGTATATCCACAAGTATTGCAAAATTAAACTTCTATGAAACGTATGCTTTGTTTTGTTTCTCATTTCTCATCCATACAACCACAATGTGCCACAGCGAAGCGTGGCGGGTAGAGCTAGTATTACATATTAAATTAATATAATAAATAAATGGCATTTATATATACTTTTTTAAAAAATATCGGCGAATAATCTTAATACTGGACGATCACTTTGAATTTTTTATTTATTTCAAAGTGAAATCAACACATTTTTCGAGAAAATATTCTGTATAAAGTTGTTTTCTTTCTTTGAAACTTGAAACTTAACTTCAAAATTCAATGGCTATAATATATATATATGGGCCAGTAATAAGTACCCGTGCAATTTTAAAAGAAAAAAATAATAATTAGAAGGAATTTGAAAAGTTTTTTGAGGAAAATTTTATAAAACAAAATCTTCATCTTTTTGATAAAGTTTAAAACTCTTATTACCAAAAATTTCATTTAGTGGTGCCCCAAACGAGATATTAAATGATATTGAATTTTAGTACCATCAATACCCCATGTATAGAAATTATTACGTCAAATTTAATAATCTTTGGTTGCGGAATTCAGAGTTATTAACCCATATAAATGCCAATATATACGTAAAACACGGGAATGAATACAATTCACTACTTCCCTCCCAATCTTCCACATCTCGTTCTAATTTTCAAAAACTAAATGCTCCGTGGCAGTATTTCCATACTTTCCCTAAAAATATATACATCGCATTTTCTAAAAGTAAAAATCTCTAATCTTAAAAATACGGTTGGTAAATAAAATAAACTACTTGAATGCAAATTGACAATAACTATCATATATATAATTAATATAATATATACGTTAAAATTATAAATATCATTTTAGGAATATAAATATGTTTCGCTGTATTAAACGAAATTATGTCTAGTATCTAGTTTGATAGTCAATAGATTTTTTCTAATTTTTTAACTAACCAAATATCGGTCTATATGATTCATATTTAGAGGAGCCAAGCAATAATTTAACAATTCATATTTTTATTCTGAGAACTCATTATGTTTTTCTTTACGAGCCTCACGATAAAAATAAATTTTTCAACGAGGGATTATGTGAGTATACAGAGTGATTCCAAATTGCACGGAAATCTGTAGGGAGATGATTTTTATAGCCAAAAATAAGAAAAAAATTTCATATAGCAATAGGTGAGAAACGGGTTCGCTAGAGAGTTTCATCTCGCAAAACATTTAGCCCTGCTTTCTGCTCCCTCTGTGAAATTTTTTTTTTTTTTTTTTTTTTAAGCCCGGGTTGGGTTCACCGTTAGGTATTGCTTCAGAGGATGAGATGAACGATTTGTAGCGTGTGTGAAAATGCCATGCCTGACCGGGATTCGAACCCGAGATCTCCGGATGAAAGGCCGAGACGCTACCACTCGCGCCACGGAGGCCGGCTCCCTCTGTGAAATTAAGCCGTACTAAAGTTCTTGGAATATAAATAGAGAGGTAAATTTGATGCTTTCTTATGGCTTTTGATTTAAGGAATTAAATAAAAGTACTCCCTCTATATTACTTAAGAAAAATGGGATAAAATACGAAAAAGTTTTGTTGAAAAATACACTTTTTTGGGTTCAGAATAAAATAACTTTGTTGATTTACCATTAAAGAAATAAAAATATCTACTTTAACTTTACACAAAATTTAATTTTCATAAAACTGATGTAAATAACGTCTATGAAAATTAAAAAACATTTAAGAAATATAACTTTAATTAGAAAAAACACACAAGCTGGATCGAAAAAGTGTTACGATTTTAAACGGAACAATTTTCATCAATGTTTGCACAGTAATAATATGTAAATGAAAACAAATATAAAACTTATCAATAACAGAAATAAATGAATAAAAACATAATTAAAAAAAAATAAAAATCACGTACTTTGGAGTTTTCTAAAAATGATTGATTGTGAACTTTCTCCATTATTTTCACTAGTAGAATACGTTATAAAAATTCTGAGAAAACTTCGTGATACACTCTGTATAGACATTATTATAATAAATGCACAATTTCATTTACATACCATAAAGCGAGACTGTTCAATGTTATACGCTAAATCAATTTTAAGGTTCTCGAGAATTTTTATTGAACAGAAATATTTTATCATAGTGAAAAACCTAACTTCGATTACTCGTAGTTAATTACTAATTATAAAACTTAAATACATGCTGAAGCGCAGTAAAAAATCCAAATTATACTTTAAAAAGCAAAAATTAAAATAAATTTTTAATCAATAAATGTATGCAAAAATTACCGATTTGAAATAATTATATACTTAAATTAAAGATCTACAAAAATAATATTTTCACCAAAAAAGAAAAGCTAGCAGGACTATGTACATAACATCAACCCGACATATCAAAGACAGGCACTTTACCGCGAGTAAAGAATTACAATTAGGCCCGCTGTTTCTGTATCAGTAAATTCGAGCTAATTTGACCCAGATATTAAATATTTTGACAGAATTAAATATTTTAACTTCTTTAAAGTCGACAAAAATATTCATGAGATAAATATATAGCTAAAGTTTAGATTTTTCCCCCGATGGTATAATGAATCCAAGAATTTTCTTGTAAACGGTTGGACAGATATAAAGATCCTGTAATATAAAATCTGTTGAGTATCTCAAAAAATACATAAATTATTTGAAATAATATCTGGGAGAAAAAGTCGTAATACATAAAGTGAAAGTTGAAAGACAAAACGAATTATAAAAAATATTCGTTTAATCTATTATTTTTCAATTAATAACTTTGAATTAAAACAAATAAATAAAATATTTAATTTCTGAAACATTAATATATAGGTTTAAAAACATAAATAAAATACATTTAGAAAGAAAGTCTGTTTCTGTCATATTGCAAGAAAAAAAACTGAATCTTGTTTCTTAAAATCACTAGTACTGTCAGAGGATTTATATTTTCAAATAAACTCCGTTTTCCCCTAACATACTTTTGATTAAGAAATATATGCTGTATAAATGTCAAGAAGTGTCTGAACAGAACGATAAATAAAAATATTCTATAACAAAGTGTTTTTGACTACATTAACTAAACCGAATAAGGAAATATTTCATACAAAATAAAATAAGCGTACAACATACAAAATTACTTTCCCAATCTAAATTAATTGTTTTATTAAAAAAGAAGAAAAAAAATCTTATATTACTTGTCCGTAAAAAAATGCAATTATTCTTTACAAATTATAGATCAAAGGTTAAAAATAGAACAGTTCAGGATGTGGTTTGAAAAGTACATTGTAAATGTTAACTAATTTGAATGGTAATGAAAAAACGCATCCATTATTTCAGAAGTTATTTATTATATATATATATATATATATATATATATATATATATATATATATATATATACGGAGCGATTTAAAAAGTACTTCACAACTTTAGAACCATATAAAAATTTATTCTCATAAATCCTGATAACTTTCAGATTAAGTTGAGGTCTCATTTCATAGCTAAACACATCAAGTTTTGACTCACGAATTCAACCACCAGCGCTATCAGAAGTGTTGTTAAAAATGGATACATTTACTGTTGCGGAACGTGCTCGCTGTGCGTTTTCGTTTTACGATTTTGCAATCAGAAACTGCAGTTAAGAGTAATTTTCGTAGAGAGTACGGTAGAGAGCCTCGTAGTAGGAGTATAATTTACTCATGGTACCTTCATCGAGACAAATTGTTCTGTTAAGTATACAAAATCACCGGGACGCTCACGCGTCTCTGAAACTGCTGCTAATGAACAACACAGAGAAAGCGTTGCACGTACTCCGAAGAAATCAACTCGACATTCGTCACGTGAAACTGGCATTCCACAAACGACTTCTTGGCGCGTATTATGCAAAATATTCCACTTAAATGAATACAAACTAACTGTGGTTCAACACATTATAAATAGCGTAAAAGTTGCTTGGCTGCAGTTTTGTGTGAAAATGATGGATAAAATTGCAAACAACGATACACTTTTAGACAATGTCATCTGTAGTGATGAGCCAACGTTCCACATCTGTGGTTAATTGAATACCCATAACTGACAAATATGGGGTGGCTAAAACCCTGATGAAACTTTGCAGCACGTTCGTGATAGCCTTGAGGTAAATTATTTTTGTGCCCTAAGCAAACTAAGCAAACAAAGACTGTACGGCCCATTTTTCTTCCAAGAGCCAACCGTAAATGGTATCGTGTATCTGGAAATAGTTAAAATTTTTTTAAATTCCTCAATTAGACGATGATGACTAAGATGGACGTCATTACTATCATCAAGACGGGGTACCACCTCACTACCGCCTAGAAGTGAAACTCGATTCCCAGATCGGTGGATTGGTCGTGAAGTCCAATTGCCTGGCTATCGCGTTCCCCGGACTTGACCCCGGTAGATTTTTTTTCTTGTTCGGTTTCATTAAGGATCGTGTTTATGTACTACCACCTTCCACCTATGCCTACTAATCTTATTCATCTAAGTTTTCGAATTAAAGCCGTAGCTGAAGACGTAACGCCTAACTTGCTGGCCACAGTCTGGAATGGAACTGACTTCAGGAGGGATGTATGTCGCATTACAAATGGAAGCCATATCGAACTAAAGTGAATGTCGGGTGACAAACTTGATTTGTTTTTCTATAAGATGAGACTTCAACCGAATCTGTAAGTTATCTAAATAATATTTATTATGTTTTTAAATTTGTGAAGTCCTTTCTGAACCAGCTGGTATATTATATATAAAAAACAAAAATTTTATTTGGAATAAGCTCAACATAAATCTTTTTTATAATACATTTTCACCTATTAAAAATTGAATGAAAATATATAATTTTCATTAAGTATTGTGCATTTATTCTTTAATATATGCATCACAGAAAACACCTAAACCGATTTAAACAATGGTAGTTTTTTTTCTTTCCGCGGGAGGAAAATTCTGTTGTCAGACGCCCAGCAGCCCATACTGGTGTGAGTGGTTTCCCGGCAAAAAAAAAAACTATTAGTAATTTAAGTTAAATAATTTTTACTATGTTTAAAATCAGTGTCTCTTCTTGTACCATTACCAGTACTGATCGATGGTTATAAAATTGGTTGGCGTGATATTTTCTGAGAATATTTTCTGCATCCTTCTTCAATGCAGTGGTTTCCTGTTTCTTTCTAAATCCTAATACCTTTGACTAAATATATTGTTTTTTAAACTTTTAAACTTTGTCCTTCTATGAGGCCGTTGTCATTTACTATAAGAAGACACGTTTATCTCGGTCGGCTGGCTGAGTGCAGTCTCAAAGGCACTGGGGTCATCACCACATCCCTACGTCTCAAAATATATATTTATATTAAAACTTTAACTGTAACTCAAATTACTTGAAAATAGAAAAGAGATGTCATGTTTATTCAGGCCAGATCATTTTTTTCAATATAATAAAAGCATAACTAGTCGGATTAAAACCGAAAAAATATTGTAAATTTTTTAACTACAATGATTTACCTGAATTTTTAACCAAGGTTTTACGCCAGTTTCTACCAATCAAAACAGCTTTTATGATTTATCTGTTGAAAATCTATTTTTATGAAACGTTTTAGTTAAAAAAATTAAAGAAAGTAACATTTAAGTGTAAACAAATTTCAAAGAAAGGATTTTTTTAAATTTAATTTAAGGTCTCTGGCACAGTTATTACATGCAATGAGAAGAAGATAAACAGATGCATTTACAAGACGTAAACACCTTTCAGGTTTCTGACCGTAGTTTTTCTCAGATCATGTGACAGTTGTTTTTAGAACTATGGCTTTCTGTATGTTAGCGTGAATATGTATTAGAATATGTAATTTCTTCAGGTATCGAGTCTCTGTTTTTGCTGTAATCATATTCTTGATTAATATGATACTTTAATCTGATTGCAATGTTAACTTCAATCTCCTTTCATTTTTAATATTAATTTAGATAATTCACAAATAAGTCGGAAACGTATTACATCAAGAATAATTCACACAAAAAAAGACATAACTTTTTACTGAAACTAAGGAAAACAGAATATAAAGAGGTTATCGAAGAAGTTTTAATTTAGCGATTAGATTTTATTATTAGACGCATGTAAAGTTTACATGAAAGTGAGGTTCTCAAAGTTTATCCTATTAGACCTAAGAGTAAATAAAGTTTAACTAAGTATTAACTGTAATTATCCTATTTAATCACATCATTACTTTCTCTGAAAAAGAAGAACTCTCTGTGAAAATGTTGTGTGTATACGTACGTACTTAGGTGCAAATTATAAGTGCTAAACAAAGTAAAGATTTCCGGAAAAATTTTGCTTGTAAAATAATATGTTAGCAAATTAATAACTAAATCGATATGGGTAAAATTTTTCAGAAATATAATGAAAAGGTTACTAATTTTATTTTTTTTAAACTAGAAAAAAGACTGAAAAAAAAAGTTGTAATACTTTCTTGCCAGAGATAGATTTTCGATTTTTGGAGAAGGTGGAATTTTTTAAAATAGTAAGAAGCATGCACGCATGTACAGAGGCACATGCGTGCCTTAATGTAAAGTGGGTTTGTGATTGCAAAATTTTAATAAAATTGATCCAAAACACTCCGCTAGAGATATTAATCTCTATAGAGATAAACTAAATTTTACCAACAAATTGCCCATATACATGATCCTGTTCAAAATTTCAACGAAATAGGTTTATCCAGTGAAAAGTTATTAAGCTTCAAACACCCCAATCAACGTACATACGAACATTATCCCGCAGGTTTTTTTTGGGGGATCCCTGGTTTATGAAGCGTTGAGAAATGAAAAAAACCCATACCCTATTTTTTGATTGATTACCCTACTTTCCATCATGGAGCATACCTCTAAATCTATGATACCGGGAAAGTAAAATAAAAAGATAATTTTAAAAAATATCAACAAGTCGAGTTAAATTTTTACTGAAAAGTTCGATGTTTATAATTCGTTTCGAAATTGCAAAAAATTAACGGCGATCTAATTCCTAATTATTTTTCACTGCCTAATAATTTTTTTTTTATCATATATTTCTCAGTTACTGTTCTAATTTTTTATTTAAGAAAAAACTACTTTAAACAGACAGAAATGATAAGCTAAATAAAAGAATACGTATGAAAATAAAAACCATTTACTAGATCAAGTACGGAATGGTATTTTCAAAAGAAAATGAGATGCATCATTAAAGACAATGTATAATTTATACAATAAAATAATTCACATTTACAGTGTGGTTCACGAAATGATCCAAAATTTGTTTAGGTTAATAATTATTAACAAGTTTTATGTTGGCAGAAGTAATAGCAATTCATGAACTGCTGTTACTTCTGCCAACATGGAAGGTGTCTTTCCCCTACGGGGTCAGTTCATGAACTCCTGGGAATTTTCCTAACATTTCCGGAGCATTTAACACTTCCTTCTGCTATTTATCAACTCCAAAAAAGAATGTAATGTAAGTGAATCGCAAGTTCTGCAAAGTTACTTCAGTCATCGGGAGTGCTGCTCCGCGAGGACAGCCATGAGGTTGTGGCAAGAGACTGTCCAAGTGATGTTTCCAGAGCAGCATGTTGTGTCCTTTATTGCGGGTGGTGGAGTTTGAGTCTCTCCTACGGCTGAGGTTGGCCACTGCATCATCGTGGCTTTTGCTGACGATGGGCTCCTGCTGGTCGAAGGATGCTTCCGAAGATAGGTTGAACTCCGAGCCACTTAAGGTTGTAGGATGCTTGAGCTGTATGGTCATTAAAACAAGATGACGTTTAGCCCGGAAAAAACCACGATGATGCGCCTCAAAGGCTGTTTGGCGTGAGTCGGCGAGTCCGTGTTTCAATGGCAGGCAGGCATATAAAATTTGTTCAGGTTCAAAAGTAACTCGGGCTGTTTCTTGATGAGAAACTGAAATTTAAGAAGCACCTTCGATACGTCGCTAAGAAGGCCTGCAGTGCCTTCTTCAGTATTTGGCGTGTGGTCAATCCTGATTTGGAAATCAACACAAGTATTTATTTTTTTAAAAAAATTCTTTTTTTCTTTTTCACGTAGAATAAAATTCGCGACTCAGAATGTTGATACCTAGACTTAAATTCCCATCGCCAAATTTTATTATGTTAAAGAAAGGGATTACATTGTTTTTATTCAGAAATTGAAGCAGTACAAAGGATCAGGAAAAAATTTTGTGTACATTTAAAAAAATAGAGTTATGAATTTTTCATATACGAAATCATCATCATCCGATTTTGTAGCTAGATTTTTGTATGTTATTTCAATCGTATAAACGAAGCATATTTTAAAGAACCTTTAAAAAAATAATAGGCTATTTTAAACAGATAATCGATATCTTTTCCCATTTTTTTCAATTTACACCAATTAGACTCAGACTTAGATCAAGTACCCAGCCTATCAGTGATCCGAGACTAAGATGTAGATAGCCTTAATTAAGATTTATCATTATTATTTTGCATTCCGAAATAGAGTGTCTAAGGCAATATTATTCTGAGATGAAAAATGATAGAAAATAAATTTGAAAATATTTTTAACGTTTTCATTAAATGAATTACATGATAAGCTATTCGAAATAACAAAATCGGCTGATTTTAAATAGTATTTTATTGTTCTGAGCAGAACTTTACACACTTCGTTTCTATAGTAACAAAATGAAAATTTTCCCAAAAATCTATAAAATATGATAGACTATCAGAGATTCAACAAATTAATAAGAATTTAACAAAACAATCAACATTTAATGCAGTTAAAATCTTCTTTTATTCCAAAATACAAAGTATGTATGTATATTATTTTCCTAAAAAACTGACAAACTCTAACAATTTCAAAATATTTATTTCATTTATTTTATAAATTTTAATAGAAAATATTTAATCGGTGATTTATTGTAAACTTGTTTTTACAATCAGAGGTTGATAATTATTAATAAATCAATATATCTAAATCAAAGAAAAGAAGTCGAAAATAGAAGGAAAAGAAGTCGACCTCGAACAGATGTGTCTTTCCATGTAAGATTCAAATAAATCATTAATTAAAATTTTATTTGGCTCTACCTCTGGAACCAGTGAAAAAAATGACCACTTATGTATGATATATCGTTGAAAAGCTCATAATGAGAGCTTATTACTTATTTTAAGAAAAAGTCCAAAATCCAATTTTTGGGGATTTTGGGCTTTTTTGGAGACTGTCAGTCCTGCCGATCAAGACTGCCAGTCCAGTCGATTGCAGTCAAAATAAAGGGAGGTGCACAACTAGATGTTACAACAGTTATAAATCCAAAATTTCAACATGTGACGACCAATCGTTTTTAAATTTTGTGAGGAACATACGCACATACTTACGTACAGACATCAAACCAAAACTAGTCAAAATGGATTCAGTGATGGTAAAAATGGATATTTCCGTTGAAATCTGAAAATCTGAATTTTTCACGATCACAATACTTCCTTTACTTCGACAAGGAAGTAAAAACAGACGAACCATAATAAAACTTATAAAAAATCAATAAGAATTTTTTTACATATTATTAGGTTACATAATCCAGCCAAATGAAGGTCGCAATCAAGATAGTGAGTGTGTATCAGAAATATACAGTGTTTTTTAAGTAAAACGCAAAATTATTTTTTATGTAAAGTGGTATTGGTGACCAACCAATTCCCGAGTAGACGTTTGTATCTTATTCCCTTTGTAAAAATTAAAACAGTTACTCCAAAGAATCTACAGAAAATGAGACATAAACATAAAATTCAGCAAATCAATAAGCTTATAAAAAATTATCCTTTATTTATTTTGACCAGTAATACGCTACACATATCCAGCCAAGCGGAAATATGGGTCTAGAGAGTGAATATCTAGACTTAAATTTCCCAACATGTTTTTCTAGCTTAAAATCTGCAGGTCATCAGTATTCTGAAACGGAGTAATAGAAAAATTTCAACTTTTTTATACGTAATAATTTTTGTGAACAGCAGCGTAAGTTGGAATTGTAAGGAGTATGGAACATAATGATCTAAGCTAGACACAAGATAAAATTATAAAAGTCTTATTTTGAAAGCGGAAACACTCCTTAATTTTTATTTTCTGAATAACTAATATCATTTTACAAATTTTACAAAGGGATTTTAAATTAAATAATCCTAGGTTTTGTGTACAGGGTCATGAAATTTCGTTAACCATCACAGAACATGAATCGCGTTGTGCAAAGGCAAGATGTTGTAATTTTGATTTTTTAAGCGAGTGGTATGTAGCTGCAATTCAGTAAACTGAAACTGGAAGTTTTTGTTTATTTTTTGTTCGAATGGAGTAGGGAATATACTATTTTTAAGTTTTACAACGAAGAATTTGGAACGGGTGGTGCCGATGTAACTAACTGGAAAAATTTTGTATGGGAAATGTGTGCAGACATGTTACTCTATAATCCAGAATAGACTGAACTGGCCTGAACGTTTAAAGAGAAAGATTTATTTTTTCAAGGCAAAAATACAATGTGGTGACGGTTTATCTTCAGCAGTGGGCGTCTGTGGGAATTTGCGGAGAAAAAAAAAGTCATACATGCGGTATCTGATCTAACGAAAGACACGTTACTTTGTTATAAAGAAGCGTATTAGATCTGGGACGAACATAACTTTTTATTGTTGGTGGAGTTACGATGATATAGCTAATCTACAAGGTTACAATTTTAAACATCAAACTGTTAACCACTCGGTTAACTTTTGAGATCCGATTACTGGAGCGTACAAACAGTGGAGAGTTTGTGGGCAGCAGCGTAAGGTGGAATTGTACGGAATATGGAACATTAAGATCTATGCTAGAATCCTATTAATGCGAAATCATGTGGCACCAATGTAACACCGACAGGGTGTAACAGAATGTAACAGTTCGAACAGATTTTGCAGGATATAATTGTTTTCATCTCACAACAGGGAATATTAATAAGACTTGTTTTTTACAATTCTAGCAATAATTTAGGTGGTGTGTCATCGCTTTCGAAATAAGAGTCAAAATAAATTAATCTATGATATAGGCTATGTCTATAGATTGATCTTGGTAGAAATTTCTGCCAGTAGAGCGTCATAATCATTAGACTGAATATCTTGATTTAGACTTATTTCAGTTATACTTTATTCCTATACTACGTGGATGACTTTGTTATTCTGGTATAAAAAAAAATCCCTTTTGGCACGCCGGAAAGCGGAGGTACATTTCTCAGTACTCTAAAGTTAAGAAGAACATCAAATTTACTCCATACAAATGGTTACATGTGAAAAATGTTTCACATGTTTAGCATACGACAAGCCCATAAAAGTATAATATTTACGTAGTCGTCTTGTCTTTTTCCCAAGTAAATATTATGTTAATATAAGTGATTTCATTTGATATATTAGATTACAAATTAAAAATTAAAAAAAAAATTAAGGAAAGGACATATTACATTTATCGTACATTGGGTTCGAAAAATGCACAAAAAGTTCTAAAAATATACGAGAATCAATATTTAATATGTAATAATTAATCTATTTTTCATTCTCCTCCCACATAATTGGTATCTTTGGAAAAACTAAGTTTGAACATTTTTATCATTAAAATTTGAAATTTATGTTCGTTTTGATAAACTGTAAAAGAATATAACTAGAAAAAATATTATAGTCGTAAACTATTATTAATTTAAAAATAAAGAAAATATATATCCTTTAAGATCGGATGATGCACTGTCAAGTTCTCAAAAAAAAATATCGAAGACGACTACGTATGGTTTACTGAATGAAGTGAGAGTTATAAATGAGCTCTACAGGAAAGAAAATATTCGAATAATACAACTTATAATAATGTTTTAATACACATTTTATACAATTCAATTCGCAAAAAAATGTCTATTTTCTCTGAATAATTAAACATTAAAGAATAATTTATAATTTACTACTTAATTAAAAAAATTTTTTAATTAAATTAAAAGTGAAAAAGTGATTTATACGAATGGAAACTTTAATTATTTCTTATTTTTTTTTAAAAATAATACAAAAAAAACAGGCTTATGTCGGAGAATGTATAAATTACAGATCCTAAATTTAAAAGTCACGTACATCTCACTCCACTAACTTATTCTGATGAAATCATTTTAATATTCAAGAAATGTTTATATATAGATTAACGCTTTTATTCATGAAACAGTGATTGGTTTTAATGCAAATTTTTCAGTAGGTATTAAAATGAATACAAATCTTGAATAAATAAAGTAATATAATGGCGGGAAAACTAACTTGTCCGTTTTTTTACGAATAAAATTAGCTGATTCTTTAAATGAAAAATCACGTTCATGTTTTTTTCCGATAGAATTTGTATTCATTCGGAAAAAAACATGAACGTGATTTTTCATTTAAAGAATCAGCTAATTTTATTTGTAAAAAAACGGATAAGTTAGTTTTCCCGCCATTATATTACTTTATTTATTCAAGGGAAGCTTCTTAACGCAGTCTTCGGGATGGGGAATCAACTAAGAACAAACGAACGTCACGAAAAAGCGTCACACGCTACCGATTCCACACTATGCCTACCGTGTGCTATATATAGATACTAATATGCGTATTCAGTAAGTGCTCTTTCTCTCTCTCTTATGATTAAACTTGCATAAATTTTTCTATGTTATAAATATTTTTTTATATTACGTGTATTTCATTATTAGTTCATATTTATTATTAATATAAAAATGTATCATTTGTGTATATTGCGTATACGTTATTTTACACCAGTAATAAATCATGTAATACTGGATAAGAAAAAAGCTTTCGTTGTCCACACACCTAGGCACCCATTTTATTATTCTAATTTTATTCGTAAAAAAAACGATAAGTTAGTTTTCCCGCCATTATATTACTTTATTTATTGAAGGGAAGCGCTTCTTAACGAAAACGCACTCATTTTATTATTCGACTTTTCTTTATTAGATTTCGGTAGATTTTTTACTCCTTTAGTTAGATGTGTTCACAATTTTTAGTTACAAAATAAATCTATGTTTAATATTAATATTTTTAGTCTACTCCAGTTCTCAACCCTAAACGAACTTATTAGCTGGTCTGAATTTCCTTAATATATTTTATAATAATAAAAATAATGCATTTTTCAAATAATTTTATTTTTTATGAAAAGAAAAGGTAAAAGTTATGGTACCCTAATATTTTTAAGTTTAATCTATATTTAGTATTGCAATATGTCCATAAATATATGTTCATATATGTCCATAAAGGTTTAAAACTGACAATTATAATATCCAAAATGTCACAAATCATTTCTCTTTACGAAATTAAACTTCACAAATTACTAAATTTTTTTAGTATGACTATATAAATATATTATTATAATAATTCCTGACTCGATTTGAATCTCGATCAGGCATGACATTTTTCGCACTCTACAAACCTCATTCGTTATCATCAATCATATGTAAGTGGGCGTAAGCCTGTTGTTATTGTAATACATATGTAACATATTATTTTACTTTCCATCCGACTTGTGGGTTTCTCTTACAAAAACCATAAGTACATCTTACGTCAAATAATCCGTGAAAGTGAGTACCCAGTAGGAGTAGATGGTAGAGGAGAGTATTCAAAGGAGTAACCAGTGATACTCCTCAAAAACAAAACAAACATGTAATAAACAATAAATAATCTTAATAATTTTATTCGTAAAACAAAATAATTGTAAAGTCCAGAAGTAATCTCGAATAATTAAACAACAATCCACACGTAAATAATTGTAGAGTTCAAAAATAAATGTAACGCATAATCACAATAATGCAATTAAATAATTGCAAAGTTCAGGAGAAATCAACACAAAATTAGAATAATTAAATTACAATCGGGACTTCGCGGTGGCCAAGAGATAGAGCTTTTCTGCCTATCCAGCTTTTAAGGAACCTGTCGTTGAACGCAGTCCGCACATCTGCATGACGTGGAGTGGTTCCATCCTGTTGGAAAATTATGAGGTCCTCCATATTTTCAAACTGCGGTAACACAAAAATTTCTAACATATCCAAGTTATTCCCATAATAGTCAACTGGTCGAAAAGAATAGTCCAAAAAATGTATGTTACCACACCAGACATTCAATGTTGGATAACTGCGGACGAATTCCGCCGATTCGTGTGAATTTTCTGAGCCCCGTACTAAAACATTATTTAATTTATGACTCCATGAACATGAAATGTAGCTTCATCAGAAAATAAAATGCGTTGTAGGTAGTTTTAATCACCGGAAATGAAGTCTAACGTGTTTGTTACAAATTGAACTGATTACGAAATATCGTTAACGTTTAATTTCGTGGAGTTTCAGAGCACTTAGGAATGTTTATTCGATGACTAACACTACGAACTGAATATTTTGACTTCTTTGGAAAAATAGTGAAATTATTTCTATGTTCTCGGCACTTGTTTTAGGCCTACCTAATGGATGTATTTTCAAAACCCTTCCGGTTTCCAAAACAATTTACGTATGCTTTTGCCACTCAGAAACTCGCGTACATCTTTTTATACGAAAGTCACTGATTTTGTTTCTAAAAACCAACACAAGCACTGATTTCTATTTTGACGTCATGATATTGAAGACTAAGCTCATACAAGCCTGTGAAACAGTTTAACCGTGTCTCTATCTAACGGATAATGTATAAACTAAAACTTAATTGTTCTTCCAAGGTTAGGTATAAAACACTACTAAATGCTGCTAAATAAAAACGACTGTACATTTGTTCTTGAAACCGGGAGTGCTTTTTTGGACACCCAGTATTTTTCGCCTACTAAACTTATTTGTACTTAATACATTTAATTTAAATGGAAACTGTACGCCTCACAAAAAGTCTACACACCCAAAGATTGCTATTTAGTCTTGGACACAATTTTTTAAACATTATCAATTATTAAAAAAAGGATTGACGAATCGGGTAAAAAAAAAAAAAACAAAAAAACATTCACATCCTAAAAATAATAATTTTATATCCAAGGAAATTTGATCAAACTTAAAAAATATATTAGTTTTATTCACTTTTCCTATTACCTAAGGAAAATTCAAAATTTACGAATATGAGCTGCATTGGTATTGGATGTAGAATTAATCTAAACTTCACTTAGACCGGGAAAAGAACTCAGTACCTTAGTTAAACAAACAGTAAATCAACCACTACATAATCCGGACAAGCAACACGTATTTATTCCTTATTTTTCTTATTTTGTTATTATATATTCAGGAATAAATCTGGCTTCCGTATAAGTTACTTTTAACCAAACACAAGCATCAAGATGTAAATTAAGTTTTAGTTTCTACTGAAATTTCAAACACGATTATACATACGGTAAACTGTTTACTGAAAAATTATTATAGCATGTAGCCAGAGTATAGGAAACAAAGTTTTACCTAATTGCTGTTTCGGTAATTGAATCTCAGGGTTGGTGAATACAATTTGGAAGTAGTAAATTGAGTGAAGCGGTTGATGGAATAGGTTTATCGTGTAAGATAAATTCACCGTTATATTGGAAAATTAATATCAAAATCAAATTTAATTGAATAAAGTATCTTAAAATACGATCTACAATTTCTTAGAATAAGTTATCTGATTTTGCACTTATTTTTAATATAAATTGTATAGATATTTTGTTCGTAACTTATTTGTTAGTAAATTAACTTTTAAAGATTGTTTCAACAAATATGTAAAACACATTATAAGTCTTGAAAAATTAGCATATAGAAATCCTCTTGTAACTTTTGCGCTAATTTTTTTTCTTTAAAACTAATTCCTAATTACATAATTTTTTAACGTTTAATTGAAAAATAAAGCAGGTTCTTAACAAACTATTTCATTATCAATGGAAACCAAATTTAATAATTTGACAATGTTTCAACCTAAGATTTTAAGTTGTGTACGTGTAAATATTTTTATTTCCATTTTTTTTTAATTATTCGAGCACTACACTGTAAGAATAATACCAGGTTTTATTTATAAATTGATTTACTTGTTTGTTCTATAATTTTTTAGCAATTAAGACCATAACGAGAAGGATATATTTAAATTATAAACACAATTAAACCCTAGGAAACGAAAGAAAGACCTTTTCAAAGTAAGTCAGATTCTAGTGGACTAAGATGTATAGCCAATGGCAAGGGATAAGTGCTCTTTCCACATAGTTAATTATTTCCCTTAATTAGCAATGCTCCAATGATCTCTGCTTATAGTGAATCAGAAGGGAAGTAACATACCATCACCCGTAAATTCCCTCTGCATTCATGCAAATTTAATGTTATAATTAAACAAATGATAGACATTTAAATAAAGGAATAATTTAACAGGTAGCTCAACTGTTACTTTTTATTTTGATAAATACACAGTGTATCACAAAGTTCTGCCAGGACTTTCTAACCGTATTCTAGTCGTGAAAATAATGGAAAAATTCATATAAACATATGTCTTAACATTTTTTGTTTGCGAGTTACGACTATTGAAAGATTTCGCTCTGGTTTCAGTTACCGCGGTGGAATGAGGTCGTACTGAAATTTCTAGAACGTTAATTTAGGTTGCATAATTAGTAATTTTTTATTGGTTTTGAGCTGGAAAATCGAATAAAATAAATCCCAGAATCGTATTTGCAGTATTTTTTGAGATACCTGGGATGAAGACCCAATTTTTTATGTTTGACGTACAATGACTTCGTTAAATACATAATAAACATATAAAGTGTTTAAACAAAACTTATAGAAAATTTTATTTTGAAGAAAATCGTATACGGTACGTTGAATAAAAGAAAAGTTAGAAAAAATTGAATTTTATTTAGAAACAGTACATTACTACATTTGTCAGAAAAGTACTTATTTAATGAAACTAACACTAAAGTCTTTATTGCTGTTGTGAAAACTTAGTAAAAAATAAAAACAGGAAATTACAAAACAAATGTAAAATAAAGGTTACTAAGATAATAAAATAACAACAGCTGATTAATAATGCGCGATACTTTCTGTGTTAGTGATTAAATCATTCTGTAAGGTACGTTAAGTACGAGTATATTGAGTACTGTGAACTCTGCTGTCGTTAGCAAAGGTTTTCTGTGAATTTTAATTTACTGTTTAATGTCTGTTAATTTTACTGCTGCATTAGAATATGAAATACTTTTTCGGAATAGCAGTATTCCAGATCCTAAAATAATTAGTACAATCTTCGGGAAACAGGTTCATTACGCAGTATTCGTACCAGCTACGAACGCTCTGCCCAACACGACGCTGTTATTGATAAATTATTATCGATGCATTTCAGCGCAATGCAGGTGTGTACTTCCTCTAAGCGTATCGGAGTTATGCATTCGATCGTTTGGAGGACAGTTAAACAAAACAAGTTTTATTCTTATCATAAACAGCCAGTTCAACATCTACACCCACGAGACAGTCAGCTTCGCTTGAAGTTCTGTAACTAATGGAATACAAATAGGTCGACAATTCTAAAAGTAGTTTTGTTTAACCACAAGGCAAATTTCCCTCAATATGGTATCAATTACGTACGCATTGAGCATAAATGGACATAAGTAAATCCTCATGAAAGGGTGGAAGGCAATTTTCAACACCGAATTAACGTCAATGTATGGCACGGCCATCTTCACAATCAGTTGTAAGGACCGATCATATTATTTAACCGCTTAAATGGTGAGGTCTACTTGCAATTTCTTCAGAAGAATTGCCGCAGCTCTTGAAGGTATTCGTCTAACGCTAATACATTGTACATTTCCAGAACGGTGGCGCACCTCCCCACTTCTTTTGTGCCGTTTCCACTTTCATCATATCCTTGAAAAATGGATCGGTCGTGAAGGGTTACATTCCTGGCCACCAAGGTCGCTTAATTTAACACCTTTAGATTTTTGCGTCTGGGTTGGATGACAAATATTGTATATAAGATAAAAACTACATTCTCGTGAGGAGTTAACTGTCCGCAATATAGACGCGGGTGAGTAATTTAAGAAAGCTCTGAAGAACTAAAAAGAGCAACAGAAGCTTGCCAAGAAATGTGTTGGATATGGCGGGCTCATTTTTGAATACTTATTATAAACTGGTACGAACAATGCTCTTTGGTCTAGTTTACTCTTTTAAACTTTTCTTTGTTTTATTCAACTTATCTTACACCAGAATTAAATTCTCCACAAGTTTTGTTTAAAAGTGTTAATTTTTTAACAAAGTTATTGTACGTAAAACATAGAAAACAGTTTTTTTACCAAAAATTCTGAAATTATTCTCACTTTCTCAAAAACTACTGTAGATACGTTTCTGGGTCAAAACCCAGAAGAAATTACTATTACTGCTCCTTAATTAACGTCCTAAAAATTACGACTAAAGGTTATGAAAGTTCCGAGAGACTTTCCGATACACTATGTAAATAAATTTATTTAAAACGTAAAATTTACTGTATCTTTAATGTAAAATTTTTAAATTGTGACTAAATAAAAGGCTTAGGCTTTAAAGGGCTAGGAAAGATGATATTAGAGCATTTGGGCTCACTTGAAATGGTTATTTTATATTAGGACCCAAGTAAAGGTAACAAATGAACTTTTAATTAATTAATCAAACAAGTTAAGTAAAAATTAACTTAGATTAAGATACAGATTTGTTAAAGATACATAAATTATAATGAATTTTATACAATCTATTTCCTTGTAAAAAATTAACAACAAAATAACATTAAATTAATAAGATACGAATGTTTGTTGAAGAGCAGTGTTGGATTTTTCTTGTTATCTATTCACCACTATCTACTGATTTGGTTCACACCAATACCTCTTTGTTCTCATTCTAACACGGATGATTCATTATTTCTACGCTCATTTGAGTTCAACAGTCCATCTATTGTTGTCATATCATTAATAATATTCAGTTCAGTAGTGTTCCTTCAACGCATCATTGTAAAGAATTTCCTTCATTTATCGACTACGATTAAAAAGTTACATTTTTTTATAAGGCAAACGAGTTTTACATGTAAAATAAACAACCTCGTGTTATGAAATGACCTTGTCATTAACAGAGTAGAGTGATGTATATTTTTTAGCCGAAGACACCGAGAAATAATACGTTATAAAGTAATACTTTAGCTGGTAATACGTGGTTTACAGCTAAATAATTAATGTAAATAGGATTTCAAAACGATTATATTTTTTTTATTCATTACGTTCTGAGTATATTAAATTTTTTTTTTGTGAGAATAAACTGAGTATAAATAGCTTTGTGAACTGGAATAAATAGACGAGACTTCTTTTTTGTAGCTACTTTGTGAAGAATCCATTCTTGATAGGAGAAAAAGGTCTGGTGATAAAGAAAAACGAATTTTATTTTCGAATAAAAAGTAAAAGTGGCCAAATATTTCCATAGTAATGGATCTTCAAAGGAATTTTCTGAAAGTGCTTATTTTTTTGGTATCGTATAATATTCACTAAATAAAAATATATTCAATCTGGTATTATGATAAAATTTACGAACGCAGAGCGAACAATCATTCATGCAACGAGGATTACTTAAATATTGAGATAAAAAAAAAATCACTGCACTTCAATAATTCGAACAAAGATGCATACATACAGTCAATAAAATTCATAAGGAAAGGGGGATATTTAAGACCAAAAACCGTAGGATCATTTAAATCGCCTGGTGGATTCATAACTACTTGAAATTATATGGTAAGAAAGTAATTAAACAGTTATAATGAATCCGTTTCTAAAACTTTTTCAAAAATATCTTTGCGTATTAGCGCCCAAAAAGACCCTATTTAATATTCATTACTATACAAAGAGACAAATGTTTTTTCTTAACAAACGCGAAAACTACTTAACCAATCATTACGAAATTGTAATTATAGCTTTTTATGACTCCTGGAATGTAAAGATTCAAACTCCGCTGATCTTGCTTATATATAAATTATAAAAAAGGTATAAGTAAATAACTTAGAACATTTTACTAAATTTAATGTCATCATTGTCTATGTCAATATCGAATTCTTCTGACAATTATTATGTATTTCAGTTAATTAATATTATTATCTAATCTGGTAGTCCGTGAGAATTCATCCTCGCGCAGGTGAAGGTAGCAATCTGTAGATTTTTATATCTTGAACTAAGAAGTTCTGTCAGAATAACCGGTACACATAACATGGACTTCACTATTTCTACGGCTTCTAGAATTTGTGATCGTAGACAACGTGAATCTATTCCACTACGTTCTCAACAGCTTAAATAGCAAGGTATGCGCTCGGCTCAAAATCCAATTTAATCTTTGAGAAATAAATTGTGAATAGGTATAACTCTGAAAGAAATAATTCATACATAATACGTAGTTTTATACGTATATTCATAGTTTTATACGCATATAGCGCAGGCGAATCCAGGATGAAGGATCCTAGTGTGTTGGTATATATTTTCCTTACACCGAATACATTTATTTTATTTATTAAACGGTTAGAAATAGCCAAACACATTACAAATAAAGGGCATCAATTATAAATAGGTTTCAGTAATATATGATCATTCATCATTATTAGAGTGAAAGCCAAACTCCCTACCCGTACCACAAAATAAATAATACAACATAGTCGCACAATGTTCCGTAACTTTATTTATACTACATTAAATTTCCTTGTGTTTTATATAGATGATCGGTTCAATAGTGATCAGAATCCAACAAATAGAGACAAACAGACCGGAAAAGTACAAATAATTTATTATAAGAATATCCGTTTCCTATATTTTTGCTATTCTTAATAGAAATTGTTTCTTATTATCGATTATTTATCTTTTACAGTTTACTTCATCATTATAAAGAAATTCTTTTACTTTTTTTTTTTTTTTTTTTTTTTTTTATTTTTTGTATGTAGTAAATTTAGTGAAACTGTAAATTATGTAGTTATCAATATGTAAGTAAGAACAAAGGCTAAAAGATATCATTATATCATTTTCTGTATACATGTCTTTTGATCTTACGGGTGAAATATGTCAAAATTTAATATATTCTTATAATATAATAAATAAATAATGATTAACTTACAAGCTATAATATTATAAATAAATATACAACCATTTTCTTTTCTAATTACTCATTTCAGATGATTAATAAAAGTAATAATTTTATTAAGTGATTAAGTGATCAGTCTATCTTACAAGAAAATAATTAAAAGTATAACTATATACTACTATACGGAAAATCAGTAACCATGTACGCGTTTGATAATCAAGTAAAATAATTTCAAAACAAAATTTTAAAAATAATATTCTGAATTATAAAAACGTATTTTAAACTTTATTCTGTTTAGCATAATCTCTATCTAATATCATGATTGATTATTCACGAAAAATTTTAATCCTTCTTACTCTAGCTAAATTCGAAACGCTTACAAAATAATACTAATGTAAATACACTTTTAATACACCTTTTATACTTATACATAAATAGCATCCCAAAGATTAGTATAAGCTTAAGGGATGAACAAAAGTGGATTTTCGAACGGGAAGGACGCAAATGTGTAGGAGAATGTTTTATCCCTCTACTTATTGCAGAGCCTCGAGATCAGTCCCTTGCTGCTGGATCGTTCTAATTAAATAGGGGTGGGGTATTTATTTTTCTTGGTGGTTATATACTCGTGTTATGTTTACGTTATTTTTAAGATGGAAAGAATTTGGGATTAAGTTCCATCCTTTTTTTGATCGAAGGATTAATACTGGATTTTTGTACTTTACTGAAAGGTTGATCTAAATACAAAGAAAATTGTTAATCTTATTCCATGAAATTTTGTTTTCAACTTCCCTCACCATCAACCGTATAAAGTTTAGAATAAATATTTCCTAGAAGAGTTCAGTTCTGATCTCTATCCAATTTTTAACCAATTTTAAAAATTGGAAATTTTTTAAATTTCCAATTTATTTTAAATATTTGCGTGTCCATAAAAGAATCAAACGATTTTGCATAACTATTCAGCTTTTAATTCGTTTTGATCGAGCAAAATACTACTACTTTTTTTTTCTTTTTCCTGTTTAGCCTCCGGTAACTACCGTTTAGATAATTCTTCAGAGAATGAATGAGGATGATATGTATGAGTGTAAATGAAGTGTAGTCTTGTACATTCTCAGTTCGACCGTACCTGAGATGTGTGGTTAATTGAAACCCAACCACCACCAAAGAACACCGGTATCCACGATCTAGTATTAAATCCATGTAAAAATAGCTGGCTTTACTAGGACTTGAACGCTGTAACTCTCGACTTCCAAATCAGCTGATTTGGGAAGACGCGTTAACCACTAGACCAACCCGGTGGGTTAAGCAAAATACTACTAAAACGAGGAAACTCAACGGTTTCACACGGTTGCCGTTAGGTATCAGCGGCAGTGTTAGAGAAAATAGCGACTCCACAACAGAAATCTTTTTATGAATTACGCTTCTCGCAGGGAGTCCGTAGTTACTGTACACCGTGATTTCCGTAGTGAATACGATTCTGAACCTCCAACCGCTCAGAGTATTATGCGATACTATAGACAATTTAAAGGCACGGGTGTATGTGTAAGGGAAAATCAAGTTTCATTTCATCAAGAGGAAATCGAGGTCGACCCAATGGGTCAGGCGAAGATGTGGAGCGCATCCGTCAGAGTTCCTCACGTAGCCCCGAAAATCAACTCGCCGTGCCGGTAGAGAATTAAATATTCCCAGAATGTCTATCTGGCGTGTTTTGCGTAGACGTTTGCTTATGAAACCGTCCAGGATTCGATCACTGTAAGCTCTTTGTGAAGACAACAAACAACAACGTAAGGACTTTTTTGAATTCGTCCTTAACAAGGTGATGGATGACAATTTAAAAACACGCTTACTGTTTATGGACGAGCGGAGATGCCACATGAATTTGTGGCATCTCCGCTCTCAGAGGCATGAGATAGGCTCTCTTTTAAGTTAATTTTTTTGTACAATTTCTCGGGAAATGGTCTACGTTCCCTTTTTTTAGAGAAAACTTTTACGGAAACGACGTATCTCGATATGCTTAAAAAATGGATTTTCCCTCAGAGATCGATTAGGAAGATTTCATTTTCCGGTAGAACGAAGTACCACCTCACTGGAGTCTGTATGTTCGAGAATTTTTTAACGATAGCATTCCTCAATGATGGATCAGCAGTATGGGACATAACGAATCAGCTTTTCATCACTGGCCTCCAAGATCACCAAACCTCACTGCGTGCGATTTTTACTTATGGGATTTTGTAAAAGATTTCATCTATGTGCTACCCCTTCCAGCTACAGACGTCGAACTGCGGAACCGCGTAATAGCAGCCGTAGCAGCGTGAATAGAGAAACGCTTGCTAAGGTGTGAAACAAATTCGACTGTCGTGTGGACGTATGCCGTGCATCCCAAGGGAGGCATATTGAGAACCTATTACTTGGTATTTTTAAAAAATTCGTGAATAAATAAACCTTTTATATTCAATTTTTTATATTCAATATTTTTGAATATAACACTCCAAATCGGATGATTCTTTTTGGAACACGCTACCGTTACATATATTATAATATATATTTTTATTATTTATATTCCTTTTTTTAAATTTATAACTACTTCATATCGCTTGGGTTCTTTATATAAATGAGTGCTCTACCTATAACAAAGTTTACGTGGTGCAAACAGAACATAACAAAATAAGGATAAAAAAAAATGTATTAAATTTAATTTTACAAGTCACGTCATAAGTGTGCAAACATTAGCAATACGAAAAACCTACGTATAAAAACAAATTACGAAAACTAACGTATTTTCAACTTGAAATAAGTTATATAAAAACAACATTCCAAATGATGGTACGTAGTTTTAATTATATTCCTCTTTCAGTACATAACGAGCAAAAAGATCTTTCAAAACTTAAGCCAAATATATGCGCTATATTTGTTTAATGACAACATTCTGTACTCCCAACGGCAGTCTATGAATAAAGTTAATTTGTGACGAATTTTTTACCTCGACTCGTTTAAGATTTTATAACTTTTACTTGAAAATAAAGCGTACTCTAGATAATTTAAAAATTCCTTTAAATTTTGTTTGACTCACGTATAATTAACGATATCACAACGAAAACACCACAAAAAAATTTAAAAAAAAGTATAATAATTTTAAATATGTTTTATTAGAATAATAAAAATACAATTTTTTTTTACATTTATGAATTAAACCAATTTTGGCAAACTGATGGGTTAATTCAGTAAACTATTAAATCCAAGAAAAGAAAATTAACGAATCTTTTCTTCAATTGAATCAGTGTTTTTTTTAAACAATTTTATTATGTATGAATTGCCACGTATTTTACCTACTTGATATTTGTGTAGTCATGTTTAATTTAATTATTAACTAGTGTAATTTCTAAAAGATACCACTAAAATTCTATTTTAAAAATATTCAGAGTGACATAATAGAACAGATTTTAAAGTTAAAAAATAAATAATTAACCATCTGTTATTTAGGTATTATCATCCACTTGTGTTAGAAATGAAAATTTCGGATTTGATTCCCAATTATAGTGTAAATAAAATATAATTAGTTTATCCTAAGGTTTTAAAATCTTAATAAACCTTAATAACTGTGATACGAATTTAAATAAATTTAATTTAAATTACAGTACCCACACCTCAGGAATGGTCGGCCTCAATTTGTACAAGACTACACCTCATACGTATCATCTTCATCTCATTGGACCATGGGGGGGGGTTTCTTATTCTTCACTAATTGAACAGACATGCACATTAGGAAACGAATTAGATCGTGCACATTAGGAAAATTAAAAACAAATTAAGAGTACTTACACTGATTTAACATGAAATATAATTTCGGAAAGAAAAAGTGCCGTAAAATAAGTAACTCGGTTTACAGCTATTTAAATGAGCCTACCCAATTTTAACGATTAATAGCAACGAGCTCTATTTTTAATTACATTAGCGTTAACGAATTAAATTCTTGTCAAACACGTTCTTTAAATGACACGTGTTTAACGATTCATTAAATATTGTATCGGCAGAGCTCGTTCTATCATTGACTTTCCGCATCTATGCGTACTCATTTTATCAGAATTATTTACACGAAATGTTTTGCTTTCAGTCTATAATAATTAAAACAAAATAACGTATTATATAAGGAAATATAACTGTAAGAAAGGTCATTGGTTCTGTTATTTACATTTACTTCATTTTATTATTATTTATATTATTAATATTTAGCAATCACGTATCAGGATAATGCATGTTGTCCCAATAGTATCTGCATATAAGACAAGATAATTATAGTATTTTCGATATTTTTAAAAAAATCAAAACAATTTGAAAATCTCCTAAGTTTAGAAAGTAAAATTCTCCTACAATTTAGTTAAATTTTCCATAACCTTAATAACTTTATGCATTTTTTCGAAAATTCATTCTAAAAAGATAAAAAAAAAAATTTTGCATAAAAATAATGAATGAACTTATAAAGAAATTTAATTTTTTTCTTTTAATATATAAATTTTTGAGGTTTTTTTTCTCACTTCGTAGATAACAGCGAAAAGAAAAATTGTAAAAATGATACTTCTTAGAAATACAAGCTTTCCACTTTAACAGATAAAATTTAACATTTAGAAAATCCAGGATGCTTGCGAGCAAGTCTTGATTATTACTAACAGGATATATTTGTCCCAAATACTGATTGACTGAATATTGTTTGATTAAACAATGATTCTACCAAAAATACGCTTGCATATATACATGTGCATGAATAGATCTATGGATCTTAGATCTATGGATGTATATACACGCGCGCGCGCACATATTGTCAGTAATAATATATACTGGTTGGAAGTTACTTTTCTTAAATTTAGATGGAAATTTTGATTTTTCCAGTTTGTATCTGTGTAACCCACCGGGTTGATTTAGTGGTGAACGCTCTTTCCAAATCAGCTGATCTGGAAGTCGAGAGTTCCAACTTTCATAGTTAAGTCAGTTGTTTTTACACGGATTTGAATACTTTTTTTTTGGTTTATTATAACTCAGGACCCCGGGAGAAAGGCTGAAACGCTACCACCCGCGCCACGGAGACCGGCAGCGTTTAAGTCTTAGTAAAGTCAGTTGTTTTTACAAGGATTTGAATACTAGATCGTGGATACTGGAGTTCTTTGGTGGTTGGGTTTCAATTAACTACACATCTCAGGAGTGGTCGAACTGAGACTGTACAAGACTAAACTTCATTTAAAACTCATACATATCATCCTCATTCATCCTGAAGTATTATCTGAATGGTAATTACCGAAGGCTAAACAGAAAAAGAAAGAAAGAAAGTTGGTATCACATAATCTGAATTATGTGAATTGTCATTTACTATATACACAAAGTTTTCAAGAGTTTATGCTTCAGTTTTCTTGGAAAATAATTAGAATTGATCAGAAAAGTTTCTAGGTAAGATTACATGCACTTCATGAAGATGGTTTTTAAAGAGGGATACGATTTTGATTTCATATTTGCTTTTGGATAACAAAAAAAAACCTTTATTGGGATCACACTTCTTTCACGGAAGTATATTAATGGAATCACATCACGTGGTGTTATTCCCGAGCTATTAAACAACTCTCTCTCTTTCTAGCTCTTTTTGTGAGAGAGCTATCACTTTCCCACTATGTTCTTCAAGTTAGATACTACCTCGATAAAACTTTTCTGAATAGGTAGGACGCCAAGAAACAACTGAGAGTGGACATTCAGGGGAATTATCAAAGACCTAATATTTTGTTCAAATCAAATCACTTAAAAATTGCCTCAAACAACGATAGCGGTTAAAATAAGGAAAATACCGATAATTTTATAAATAGGGAGAAAAGAATATTGTAAAAATGTGTAATTCAGTGATTAAATGCTGTCACGAATGCATAAGGAAAACAATTTTGAACCATGTTATAACAAAACGCTTCTCTTTGTTTTATTTTTAATTAACTGCTGTTTTTTTGTTTTTTTTGGTAAGTAGAGAAAATAATTTTTCGTCAACCCGGTGTATAAAATTAAAAGCCAGGTAATATCTTTGTTAAGATTGGTAATAATTTAATAAATAAAAAATCAAATTACCACATGTGACAGTTTGTATAAGACCGGGAACATTAAACATTGATTTCGGAAAAATTCGTTTCACTGAGTTACTTGGCATGATAATGTAACCGATGAAAATTAATATTTCTAACAAAATAGGAAACACGAGACAGATTTCGGAAGAGGGGTAAAAAGGGTGAAAATTGAAAATGTGGCCCGAGTGACCGAGATTTTAGGTAATCATAACTTATAAATTGAGATGTATTTAACTCGGTATTTCCTTTTTTGGGAAATAATATGTTATGTTTTCCAAAACGTACCCCTGAGCTGGATGCTGTAATTTATTCAATTATTTCGAAATAAGTAACTTTCCGTAACTTTTGAGCACACAACCATTTCTGGATCGATTTGGGCTAGATTAAAAGAGTGATTTTGTTATCAAAAAAAAATATTTTTGAGGTCATTTTTCTACCTCTTATTTTTTCTATCTAATAATTATTTCCCAGTTTGTACAGTCTGGCCATGGAATTCAGCGCACAGATCTGTACAAAGCAGCCCATGCTTTTGGCAGCTACATATGTTGCTTTTGGACACTTGTATGCACTTGCACAATAGAGTCTCCAACAAATTTTGTGAAAGCATTGGAGAGGTAGAAAATAGTGTTCACAAATATTTGTAAGATTTTGAGCAATACTGTTCAAATTACGAAAAGATTAGTGACAATGATGGTGACGAAGGCTCGTGAATGAAGATTCGACAGGTGAAAAAGCAAGAAGAAGAGACAGAAGGTCCGAGGAAAAAACACTGCCTTTAATGCATTAATTTTGTAAAAATGTTATATTTTTTGTAATAAA
This sequence comes from Lycorma delicatula, assembly GCF_047948215.1. Lineage (NCBI taxonomy): Eukaryota > Metazoa > Arthropoda > Insecta > Hemiptera > Fulgoridae > Lycorma > Lycorma delicatula. The sequence continues at coordinate 112,118,896 of NC_134461.1, read as the reverse complement.
ATAGAATAAATAAAACAAAGATTTCAACCAGATTTTAACGATATTTTCATTCAATATTGCTTCCAGAATCGGCACTTTTTTAAAATCAACCATCCATTTTTCTACTACATATAAAAATTACTCTGTTATATAAAAATTACAAAATAATGAGTACGTGCAGTACATGCTGCAATTAATTCGTTTGTAATATTAATTAATGTATATATCATTGCTTTATAAACCATAATAATGTACAAACATATTTATTAATTGGTTTAAATATTAGTATAAGAAACAACACAACCTATAGTTTGCAGCTGGTATATAACGTGACGATTGTAAATTACTACGAGTCATACTGCAAAAATAACTTATTTCAAGAAGAAAATGTTGTAATTTACATTTTTTATGTTTTTTCAATTTATTTCAATGCGCTTTCCTCAATTTAAAAAAAAAAATACTTAATTTTTTTTTAGATAATCATCATAGGTCACCGCGACGTTTCGAACTCCGCAGTCACTTATTCGCGAGCGCTCGAGAGCAGTGAAGGATAACGACGCCGCGCTACGCTAGTAACGCAAATTCGATCATGCGGTCGGTTCGTTGTTTTCTGATCGCTGTTTCTTGAACAATTTCGCACCAAACAATTTGAAATACACATCAAATTAATGCTTAAACAATCCTTAATCACTCCTCAAAATTCCAACGCTTAATGTTAATTAACATTAAAGAAAAATTTTGGCAATAAAAAACACATTATTGCAAATATCTCGGGAACTAAATAATTAGTTTTTTGAGCTTACAAAACCTATTTATATTAAGGTTAAAGAGCCTATTTTTTAATCTTAAAGATCTATTTCAGAAAAAGAGGGTTTGGGTATCTGGCAAGCCATTATATGGTTCTTGTACGATCTATCCAGCGATTTGGAAATTGTTAATTTAATATTTGCCCCAAACTTTTCCCGGATATCTGATAAAATCCTATGACTAACAAGTAGCAGTAAGAATCTCCTATATTATTATTTAAAATAAAAGGTCCTACAATGCAATGATCGACGATTCCCGTCCAAACATTCAATTTGTGTGTCGAAAAAAAAAGTCGAAATATTGGTCGATTTTCCGCATATTTGCAATTGCTTTGCAATACGCGCATTATTTGCACAGGTTATTGCAACTATTAAAAAAATGTTAAGTCCCAGATAAGCCACGTAGGTGCATTGCAGTACGAGTTATTTGAATATTTAGAAGCCGTCTTTTTTTCGAAGAACTCGTTTTTTGCAAAAACTATAGAATATTTTTCAAAAATCAAAAAAGTTCCTTATTTACTCCCCGAGGACTACATATTCTGGAAGTTTCGTCAAAAAATTTTTTGCATTTTAATGATATTAATAGTTGAAGAAAACGTTATTTTTAGCAATTCGTTTGCAGTAACTAATTTATTTGTTAATCATTGACAACGGGCACGACTTAAAATCTTTTTTCAAACAGTTTTACAACCTTTATTTAAAACTTTTTTTTGTTAAACGTCTAATTTTTCGCCAACTTTGGACGCCATTTTGAAAATTATTCGGAAAAATTAGAGGTGGAAAAGTGGTTCATTCAATTCTACGGAATTTTTCCCATTTTTTTACATTTGTTACCTAACGGAAGTTTATTTTAGCACGTAAAATTCTAATTTAATTTACCTAATATGTTGAAGCAAAAAGGTGAAATGAGGAGTTAATAAGTTGCATTGTTTCAAGTAATACAAACTGCATTGTTGTAAATTAATAGCTGATTTACTCAACTAAATTTGTAATGCATATTTTAAGTAAGTATTTCAGCTGAATAATTTCATTTACGATAAGTAACATATATCAGCTGATATTAACATTGAAAGTTAATTTTTATTTGGAAAATAATATCAGCTGTATAGTCGTTTAATTTGTTTTCCTGTTGTTAATTAATAGTTATTGTTTATTACTATCAATATTACAGCACTGTTTAATGTTCGTTATTGTATGCATTTTGAATGTTAAAATGCATTAAAAATATTCATGTAGCGCAATTTACCTCATTTTATTGTTAACACAATTTTTCTCTCATTGCAAATTTGACTGATTATAACTCGATAACGGAGGCATTAATGGGGTTTCACCATTGGTTTTTCTGTAAAATTTTAAATCGAAATCATGTGTCATTATGTCTACCTTCCCATTTAAAAAAAATTAAGTTTGATTTCATATGGCGGTCCAACATTGCGGAAAGAAATTTAAACTAACCAGTATTCAGATTTTTTTTAACTATGTAGAACTCCATTTCTTTCTCCCTTCAAATACCTCTTAGATATTTAGTAATAACAAAATATAAAAAAATAGTTTGTTTTTATATTTTTGTAGAAAGTTAAAATCTGTCAGATAAAATAGATACTAAAATAAATTCATCTTAATGTTTTTCTATGGTAGCCCAAAACTAGAGGCTTTCCAAATTTGTTTCCGTTTATTTTGGGCAAGATATGGTTTAAATTCTTATTTCAAAATATTAAAATCAAATAACGAACCATTATAGAAAAATATTTGGAGATAACGAAACATGTGCAAATTAAAATGATTTAGAATATTTTTTTTTGTACGTGTTTTTTACGTATATTAACGAACATGAAATGGATGAGATAGGAGACAAACAAGAGAAAACACGACTGCCGAAAAGAAACATAGCTGGCAAACATTGATCTTTTTTTCTGGTTTAGTTCCACCGTGATTTTGTATTACGCTAGCATATATCCCCCGTTTGAATTTTGAAAATCGGACGATTGTTTGCAGAGATACTATAAGAGCACCCTATTGTACCTCCCAAAACAGTGTCCCAAGAGCACAACCCGTTTGTTACCAGTTAATGATGATGATTGGTTTAGCCTCGCACGAGGTGCTCACATCACCTCACTATTCTATCCTCAGACGAAGTCCACCACGGAAAGCCCAGTATTAATTAATTCTATTAATTTTGTAATATTATTCATTCGATCATTCAGTTAAGCCCAGCTCAAACAGTGATAGAGGCTCACAGTTCACAGTTCACAGTTCATTAATTCAATTCATTAAAGTTTGTGCTTCTTCCGGTAAATCTCCGGTATATCTTGATAGATATTTATGTATATTGTTATATATATATATATATAATAGCCTAATACTCCCGGTAACGAAATATTCCAACGCAGAATCATACAGCTAAATCGGTTCACCCGTTGAGCTGCTACGGTGAAATAAACATACGTAGTACATACGCGTACACACATACAAACATACACCCTAAATACATTACACTCCTTTTTGAGCAGTCATGTAAATAGTAGTACCCTACTAGGAAATGAACACGTGATCAAATGATGTAGAAACCAATATGCGAACTTTTTATTTCCTGTTTTCTTTCTTTTTTTATATAATGATCTTATTGTAAAATTATATTTTTTTTTTGGAAATTGGTGTATTCTATCGGTTGATTGTACTGTTATCATTTTATTGTTTAATTATTTTTTAACTTAATTACATTCGAATTGTTTACTTCTTAAATGAAGCGTAAATACTAATTTAAAAAAATTAATATCAATGAACCCAGCACTATTGTTTTATTGTTTTTGTTTATAAACATACTACACAAGGATTTTTAATTTAAAAAAAAGTAACTGCATTATAGTCGCTAAAATTAGTATCCATAAATATTTCAAATAAATGTGAACGTATTCTAACGGTAAATTTCATTTTATGTATGTTAATTTTATAACAGTAATATTTACAAGTAACATGAGTCACAAAACACTCCAAAAAATGAAAATTTTACTAATAAAAGTTAAAATTAATTTTACTAATAAAAGTTAGACATTTCTTCCCAAATTCCCTTCAAAAGAAAATCTAAAATACTACAGTACTTAAATAATAATAAGTACGAATAATATCATAAATTGCATGTGCGTTATTCAAAAAAATTTATAATCGTTGATATTTAACTCAGAACTAGCTTCTGAGTTATGTATCTATATGTTCATACTAACACACAAGATTAACCACAGAGAGCTTTTCATATGAAGTATATCTCAAACCAATATTATATTCAATGGGTAGCTGACATGCATATTAATTATGCATAGAATGGAGATAAGTACTAACTGGACAAGATTATTGAACAATCACTGATAATTTTCATGAAAGTAGAGTTGATTATGTTAACTAAAATAAGCGTTACAAAAGATAAACACAAAGAATAAAAATATGATAAATTAAAAATAAAATTTTAATTTCAGAATCGACTTTCTTTTCTTTTAGTTATTAAAACAGAAAACGATAGATGGAATAGAAATTTTAAAATTCAAGAGTAATTTTTTTAGCAGTAATATATCTACCGATATATATATTTTTAAGCCTCTCTTTCGGAATAAAAATTTGATAATTTCTACAGAATTAAGAAAAATTTTTATTCCGAAAACCCCCAAACCCCTCTTTAAAGGTTTTTTTTTGTTTTTCTACACAATAATCTTTATAACATAACAAAGTTCAAACATTGTGCTTGCATATATGAATAAATGTACCCGGCTTTAGAAGAGCACTGTTAGATCTTCTGATAACTTATCATCCCACAATATATTTAAGAACAACATTAATATACTCTTTTAAATTTAAAAACTTAGTCGAATTGTTTTTGGGAATTTAAAAATTAAGAATTTGTCATCAGGAAATTAATATTAAAGTATCAAATGATAAAACATGACATAACTTGTGAATAAAAGTCCTGCATGAAAAGAATTTATTTTTTTAATTAAATTTTTAAAATATGATCCTACTTTTGGAATACTGGATTATAAATTCAAATTATTTAGAATGGTAGCTAACAGTACTAGAATTTATTCTGTTTTTAGGAGAACTTTTGTATTCTCCTTAAACTAGCTTTAGTTTCAGATAACCAATTAAAAGGGATTATTGTTCCTATTAAAAAAGTAAAAGAAAAAAAATCTTGCAATTAAATTTTGTAAAAGTATTAAAGAATAGTTATTTAAATATTCAACTAAGATTAATAAATCTCAGTAGTTATAAAGACGGTGAATTACATATTCATCGAAGAGTATAAGTTTAGAACAACAGAAAAGATGTTTAAATCGCATGTTTATTTTAAATCACTTCTATTTAAACAAGGTTTGTTATTCAAAGAAGGTTCAAACAGGACATTTTCTAAGTTTTAACCGCAAAAAGTAAATGCAAAATGTATGCTAATGTATATAACACATAAATATCGCTATAATTTAATGTAATAATTTATAATCTGGTTTTCCTAAAACACCATACTTTCTTAGAAAACTTTGAAAAGGTCCGCTACAATTAACTATGTATTTCTTTGCCAGATTGTACCACTAAACTATAAATTAATTGTAATTCACAAAACCCATTTAATTCATTCATAACTGAACAACTGCGAAGCGTTAATTATATTTTAATAAGTATGTTTTTTCATCGTATTTACAGTTCCATACATAGATATATATATATATATATAATATATATATATCGAGTATCCAATATAGTTAATATACTTTACAGAATATTTTAAACACTAATACAGTATCACGTATTATTGATCAGCTGTTATTTTATTGCCAACTTTGAAATAATTTTATTTTTGTCATTCATAACAAAAAATTATTATATAATTTTTATTTATTGATAATTTCTACAGAATTAAGAAAAATTTTTATTCCGAAAACCCCCAAACCCCTCTTTAAAGGTTTTTTTTTTTGTTTTTCTACACAATAATCTTTATAACATAACAAAGTTCAAACATTGTGCTTGCATATATGAATAAATGTACCCGCTTTAGAAGAGCACTGTTCGATCTATTCTGATAACTTATCATCCCACAATATATTTAAGAACAACATTAATATACTCTTTTAAATTTAAAAACTTAGCTATCTTTAACGGTAAGTTTTAGTACATTACAGCAACATTTAAAAGTAAATTTTTTCACATTACAAAAAAATACATACATATACTAACAAATTTAGTAATATACAGTTTCTAAAAAAAAAATTTCCAAAATTTTCTTTGTTTTATTCGGATGTTGTTCACAAAAGTTTGGTTTAAAAAATTTATATGTTTATTACACATTGAATAGAGTTACTGTACGACAAACATAAAAACAGAGGTTTTACCACATTTTATTGATTTTTCCCCAGGTTCTTCAAAAACTATTGGAGTAGTTTTTGCTGGTTTTGGAATTTATTTTGCTAGTTTTAGACTTTTCAGTTCAAAACCCATTAGAAATCAATAATTTTATCACTTAATTAACATCTTAGAAATTTCAGTACGATCTCATTTCACCGAGGTATCTAAATTCCAAGCCAAATCTTTCACTAGCCGTAACTCGCAAACGAAGCATTTTAGGACATGTGTCTATATGAACTTTTTCCATTATTTTTACGAGTAGAATAGGTTATCAAAGTCCCGGGAGATCATCATAATACACTCTTTATATTTAGTAGTGTCTTCTCATATTTACCGTAATATTATGTCGAGTATTTCTATGTTTTAAATTATGAGTTTACAATGGTTTCCCTTCACCCACCGAAGTAAAATTTGGAAGTTTTTTTTTCCATCGAGTAAAATACTTATTTATTCCTGATGTGATTTATATAGTTATTTATTATGCACCGTCTATAATAAAGATTTATTATAATTTTTTTTTATAAGTCTTTAAACATACCAGTACATACTCGTGTATATACCAGTATATACACGCGCGCGAGCACAAACACGCGTGCGCACACACACATCTATATAGATAAGTATTTAATCTTTTACCTAAAAGTCCCTAACATACAGGTTTAACGGAGATGATAAAAATTCGGATTTTTTTGTTAAAGAAAAACTTTTAATTGTATTTTAAATAAATTTGGGGACGATTTTTTTTTCTTTCTATGAAAAGTAACGATTTTTTTACATTTTCTGAAATAATTTTATGAGAATAGAAAGGAAGTAGATTGCTATGAAGAAAATCATTGGGAGAGAGTGAGTGAGAGAGAATGATGATGTTAACCATCGCTATTAAGAGACTGAGTGTCATATATCACCGAACAAAGATTCACATATTTCCTCAACAATTTATTGATTGAAAACATTTTTATCTCTCTACCATTTTTGTCCTTCCGATAGATTATATAAAAATTAAGTTAAACTGAAGAACTCTATGTGGACATATTATATTGACTATAAGTTCCTATCTATTGGATTAAATTTATCTTAAAATACACTTTATTTTATAGGCTGTTGACCTTTACTGCCCGTAATTAAAAACAAGTTGCGTCATACAAAAAAAATTTCTCTTAAACAGTTATTAGAAAACCGTATTTTAATAATATCTCTCAATTTCTTACGTTCATAAATACTAGCAGGACTTTACCCGTTAAACGGAAATAAAAAGAACCTTAGAACGAGCCAGTTGACTAAAATCAGTTATTATAAGCAATAATAAAATTATAATGTAATGATACCAAAGAAAGCAGAGGCAGATAAATGTGAAGAATAACAGAACAATTAGTTTAACTAGTCATGCATCAAAAATCTTAACTAGAATTCTATACAGAAGAACTGAGAGGAGAATGGAGGAAGTGTTAGGAGAAGACCAATTTGGTTTCAGGAAAAGTATAGGGCAAGGAAAGCAATTTTAGGCCTCAGATTAATAGTAAAAGGAAGATTAAAGAAAAACAAACCAACATACTTGGCGTTTAAAGACCTAGAAAAGGCATTCGATAACGTAGACTGGAATAAAATGTTCAGCATTTTAAAAATATTAGGGTTCAAATACAGAGATAGAAGAACAATTGCTAACATGTACAGGAACCAAACAGCAACAGTAATAAGAAAGGGAGTCCGACAAGGATGTTCCCTAACTCCGTTACTTTTTAATCTTTACATGGAACTAGCAGTTAATGATGTTAAAGAACAATTTAGATTGGGAGTAACAGTACAAGGTGAAAAGATAAAGATGCTACGATTTGCTGATGATATAGTAATTCTAGCCGAGAATGAAAAGGATTTACAAGAAACAATGAACGGCATAGATGAAGTCCTACCCAAGAACCATCGCATGAAAATAAACAAGAACAAAACAAAAGTAATGAAATGTAGTAGAAATAACAAAGATGGACCACTGAATGTGAAAATAGGAGGAGAAAAGATTATGGAGGTAGAAGAATGTTGTTATTTGGGAAGTAGAATTACTAAAGATGGATGAAGCAGGAGCGATATAAAATGCCGAATAGCACCAGCTAAACGAGCCTTCAGTAAGAAATATAATTTGTTTACATCAAAAATTAATTTAAATGTCAGGAAAAGATTTTTGAAAGTATATGTTTGGAGTGTCGCTTTATATGGAAGTGAAACTTGGACGATCGGAGTATCTGAGAAGAAAAGATTAGAAGCTTTTGAAATGTGATGCTATAGGAGAATGTTAAAAATCAGATGGGTGGATAAAGTGACAAATGAAGAGGTATTGCGGCAAATAGATGAAGAAAGAAGCATTTGGAAAAATATAGTTAAAAGAAGAGACAGACTTATAGGCCACATACTAAGGCATCCTGTAATAGTCGCTTTAATATTGGAAGGACAGGTAGAAGGGAAAAATTGTGTAGGCAGGCCACGTTTGGAATATGTAAAACAAATTGTTAGGGATGTAGGATGTAGAGGGTATACTGAAATGAAACGACTAGCACTAGATAGGGAATCTTGGAGAGCTGCATCAAACCAGTCAAATGACGAAGACAAAAAAAAAATTATAATATTTAATTACATTTTATTAATGTTGAAGTTAGAATACTAATGTATTATAGTTTTATTATTATCGACAAAAGATATAAGAAAATCAACCAGTACGTGACTTCAACAACAGATAGCTAGACTTTATTATCTCTTACTGTCGGCAAACAATTAATAAAATTTATTTAATACTTTGGCCACCCAAACGCGCGCGCACGTACACACACAAATATTAAGACACATATCATATTACCTAAATATTAACATTAACATACGTGTGTTTATATTACCTTAATATTAACAGACAATATTATTACCTAAATAATTTTAATTATATTGGTTAAATTATTTCTGTCTCATCATTTTCTAACAGATTTGATTTCTAACTCTAACATTTTAACATTGAAAATAAATATGAAATGCAATTAAAATGAACCGTTGACTATATTCTCATCTTTACTGGAATGAGTTATTTGAAATTATAATAAAAGTAAAAAAAAAAATACATACCAGCGAAATTGTACTCTTTTTCTCCATTCTGAATTTTTTTTTTAATCAAAACGATGAATCGTAACGAGGGACTACTCAATATAAGGATATATGTCAATGTCCTCATCAACAGAACGTCTACTGAAATTATTTAAAAATTTCATCTAGGAAAAATTGATAACTACCTAAAATAAAGATCTATACGTTATCCGTAATTAGTCTGTAGTCATTACATGAGGGCTGTGCTTTTCATTAAAAAATATAAAATAATATTTAAACATAAAATAAATAAATATTATTTTGATACTTACGTATTAACGCCACCGCAGCTACAGCTTTATTTAAAAACAAAGTAGTCAATCGGATTTCGGTGGAAAATGGGCCGATATAGAGTTTAACATAGATTCAACACCGTCTCGTCTCAGTAATTAATTCAGTAATTATTGCAATTATTTATTATTTAAATAACAATAATTACTGAATTTATTAAATAAATACTCAAAAAATTACGGTGTTAATTAGTCAAGGTTAGCGAGCGAAGCGAGCGTAGGTTAGGTTTGGTTAAATTATATTTATAAAATAAATAAACATAAATAACCATTTCTTAAAATTAATTAAGAGACTCAATAAAATAAATACACAATTTTAAATAAAGCTGTAGCTGCGGGGGCGTTAATACGTAAGTACCTTTTATGTTATTTCAAGGTTGTATAAATGATTATTTAGGTACCCTAAAAAATTATTTTTATCAGTTAATCAAAATAAAATCATTTTAAAAAACATTCATGATTGAAAAACGCATGATAAATTAAAACCCGTTGACAAAAAAAAAGTTCAAAATAAATAAAAACAATGATAAATAAGCTTACATAGTTAATGTGAAAATTTTTTAGAGCTGTGCGTGTTTCACAGTCACGAAATATGAATAAGGTTAAAACGCAATCAAAAAAAAAAAAAAAGCTGATAAAGTTATACTTTCCTGGCATTGTTTCTTACACGGTGAAAAAAAATTATACAACAAAAAAGGTTAAAAAATTCTAAAAATCTATATCCCCAAGTCATCTCTTAAAATCTCATTGATCTGACTACTTTTCTAATGTTAAATGGAGGAAAAAAAACTTTAATTGAAAAATGTACAACCGATAAAAATGACCTAAGATTTCTTTTTTTGTGGATGGAGAAATTTTATTATAAACTATTATTATAAGTTAAAAAACTAAGAAAAGTTTTAAAACTCAAAAAATTGATATTTTATAACTTTTATCGGTCCCCCTACAATATTCTCCCCAAAGTATTTTTTTGGGCCACCTGCATTAGTATTATGCTTAAGAAGAGTTAAAAAAAATCGATTACAAAATATGCAATAAATAAATAACTTTTCAATTTTTTGTGAAGGGGAGAATTTGAGGGAAATTTTGTTTTAAATGGTAAGATAAGCACATACGCTTGTACTGAGCTTAATATAAAGTGAGGTTATGTTTGTAAAATTCCCAAAGCAAGTACTTACCCAATCCACCCCTGGAGATATTATCCCCATACTTTTACCAACAAATTGCCCCATATACACAAATCTCTGTAAAATTTCATCAAAATTGGTTATCCAGTCAAAAGTTATCAAACTTCAAACGTGACAACACACGTACATAACGTTCTTACATTGTACATATGAATAATACCCTAATTTCTTCCTTTATTTTTGTCTTTTGGGATACCTGGGTAATGAAACGTTACGAAATGAAAACAAAACCATACTCCATTTTTTTACTGATTTTCATAGAGCTGTGGTAATAGTCATAGTCAAATGGTAATTATCATAGGTAGAGCTATGCTTCTTGCAACATAGAGCAACGATTCCAGAACAGTAGAAGGATACGTTCATTTAATTTTTTTTTTTTTCAGTAATGAAATTAAATCTTGCAGTTCATCTTAAAAGTGAGCTTCTGATAGAGAGAGGAAATGATAAAACGTAGAATTTTGATCTCCGTAATTAAGCAAGTTAATAAGTTTTAAATTTATCGGCAAATATACAACACGACTAATATAGTAACCAATTCTTTAAGTGAGTATTAGGAATCCTGCACGAAGATATTCTTATAGACCACGCAAATTCTGCAAAAATCGGTTCTTAGGTTATGTTTGTCATTGTACGCTGAAAAAAAGGTTTAATTTTTCTGTTTAAATGTTTATTTCAAGTTTATGTACAGTCTGGTGTAATTAGCCAGATCTAGTACACAAGTAGTGTAGAAAGGATAAGTACATTCTTTGAAAAATTATCTGCACGAGAGCTATTTTAGGATTAAAGGTGAAAAATTTGTAATTTTCATTTTGTAATACGCGAATTAATTTTTCATCGGAGATGTGTGTGCGCGCGCGCGCTGGTGCGTTATGACTATGTATGTGAATTCAAAAACTAATCGAATGGATTTTTTCTATTTTGAGGTACAAATTGTTTTATCAAATTGAATACAAATAATTAAGTTAATCGCGAAACATGGTTTCCTAATAAATTAAAAATAATTACATAATAAATTTCGAATCAAAATAATCTAAGTAATTAACGACAAATAAATTTTATATGTAGACTATTCAGTAACATGAGTCAATAACTGACAAAAAAGCAATTGAAATATATTTTTTTTTTATAAAATATAACGTTTTTATTTGTTAATTTGTAAGCGAAAATCATATAAGCTTACAGTGCGGGAACTTTTTTTGTTTTTATATTATTATTATTATTATAAATTTTAATTAAAATACAACACAAGGATTTTTATATAATACTCAAATATACATTGCTAAAGTATATGAATATTCATGAAAGTTTTATTGGCAACAGACGAAAAAAAAAATGAAAAAGTGAGCAAAAAAAACGAGTAATGTATATTATGAACAAATATATGCAATACGATTCATTAATATAAAATATTCTAACAAAAACTTCAATTAAATATATTTCCAGGTAAATTTTTACATTTAAAAAATGTACGTTTTAATCTAAAAATTGCAAAGCTACCTTTTTATTTTGAATCTGTTTAATAAAAAGAAAACAGCACAATAATGAAAATTAAATACTAGAATTTAACTAAACGATACATTTTTGTTATAACTTGTCAAATATATTTTTAAAATCAAACTGCTATTAGATGGTTTTACACAAAAAAGAATAAATAAAAATAAATCATAAGTACAATATTATTATTGTTATTTTTTTTTTCTATAAAAGAGGAATAAATATTAATTTCGAAACTAGAAAATAAATACGTTCAAAAACCTATTACATATATACCTATTACCTATTATTATATATACTTACTAAATGTATAGTTCGACTGGTTCAGTAAATATATCAACTAATTAAACACAATATAAGAAAAACAGCAAAATAAAACTAAAAGTAATAAATAAAAAGGCTGCAAATGATGCAAAGATTTCCAAGCTTTGGTCTTGACAGATTTTAATTTCGAATACATCATAGGGATATAAATATTAATCAGTTAATTATGCAAAATTTACAATAATTGCGTAAAAAAGATTAAAATGTTTATTGGAAAAATTTTCCACCGATTTGACTCCCCAGATCAAATAACGTTTTATATTAAAAAAACGTTATAATTGAATGTATTGAAACGTTATATAAAATTGAATGTATAATTGAGAAAAAAATCAAAATCCTAACTAAAAAACAATTGGGTTCGGTTAACCACTTTGACCGATTGACATTTTTAATCATCAAAATTATACTATATTTAGAGTATAATTGCAAAAAAGTATGTTTTAGTGAAAATATCTGGGTCCTATTTGAATCCCTAGCTTAACACCTACCGCTTAATATTATTAATAACAGTCAAAACTTAAAAAACGGAGAAAAGTATTAGGAATTATAAAAATTCAATTTTTTTTTTTATTTTTAAATCTGCTCTCATGATGGGACCCCCTATTTAAAAAAAATTTCACGTTGTCTAAATTATTACTACAGTTGTAATTAAAATCTTGAAAATTACAGTTAAAAAAAAATTATATTTTAAGTAAAGGTTCCATTCAGCCTTCTTGTTTTTTTGGGGCTTAAATATTTATTTATTGAAATTATTATTTATTAAAATGAGTTTGCTCAATTAGTACAATTTTTTTTACCAAGGCTAAAAAATTGTAGTTTATTAAAAAATTAAAAAATTTCACACGCGGCTAAGGTCGCGTTCCGGGAAAGTCCTAAAACTCTGGGTTGTTTGTGATGCACGACTTACACACATGTACACAGACAACTTAATTAAAAATACTATTTTATTTAACTATAATATTTTTTCGTTTAATTAATTAAATGATTCGAACTAAAGCGTACGCGCGGCGCTTTAGCGGTACTTACGTATTAACGCCACCGCAGCTACAGTTTCACCTTTATTTACAAACAATAGTCAATCGGATTTCGGTGGATTAACATTAATTGGATTTCGGTGCTATAACATTAAGGTTATATTATTAATAAGTTGTATATATTATTCATATTTAATGTTAATATAAGAGGTTAGCGAGCGTAGGTTATATTTAGTTAGGAACCTATTTTGATATACGTATATACGTACGATTTGTCAGTACACAAAGTCAACATAACCTAAAGCTGTAGCTGCGGTGGCGTTAATACGTAAGTACAGCACTAACTTAACAAATGTAACTTCACAACCTACACAGAACAAATTTCGCTTATACGGTCGGCAGACTGGTGTAGCCACGAGGCTTAACGCACCATAAACCTAGTGAAACGAGCAATTGAGTTCGAGAATCCTTACTTTTTACAGGGTTACTTTTTTACACTTTAAATATTATACATTTATTTAATTCTACCACTCACGTGTGTCGTCACAACACAGCAGATGAATACAGCCGTTGTACCTCAGTGCATAATATTAACAACATTAAATAAAATAATATTTAAAGTGTAAAAAATAATTTGGTTGGCAATCCTGTGGAATTAAAAAATTTCCTGGTCCAAAGGGCGGGGAAAACAGAAATTCCAAGATGGCGGACTGCGACCCTAACGCTCCTTGTGGTGATAGGGGATACTATTGACGCAGTATGCCCACATAACCACTCGTTTACAGCATTTTTTTTGGGGTAGGGTTTGAGTTTTTGCAAATATTGTTATTTTTTAATTAACAAATGTGCTTAAGAAAGATATGTCCTTAACTAGGCAAAATTTCGAGGTACTGCAGTGAAGACCTCGCTCTACAGCCTCACTCCCTAGACCTTTTAAGTTGAAAATTTAATGGCATGAATGCCTCATATATAGAAGTAATCTGACCAACTTTGGTGAAAATCGGTCCAGTAATTCTGGAGATATAAGGTGATTTAGAGACCAATACCGTACGCACACACGTATACATATGATCATTAACATCCGCAAAATTTCCATTTCGTTTTTTTGTGTTCCTTAGGTGTCAAAACTTCAAGATCCAGTGAAAACCGCATATGCTTAGATTGGACCGATAACAATATCTTTCCCTTCTAGGGCTGTTATAGCGCTATCTAGACAGGAAAGTAAAAATATGGGTTCCTTGATACCCTATCGTCCAATACGATCAAATACTCGTATTAGGCCGGAGCTGGGATGTGTAAAGCCAAATATTTGTGCCAAGTTTCAACTGTTTTTGTCAACGGGTTTTCAAGATAAGAAGGCAAAAACTATTTAGAAATAATTTTAAATAGACCCCACCCAAAATACAATATTTTTAAAAATATTGATTAAAAGATATTTTTTTACGACCATTAAACAAAAGATTGAAATGACGAAAACTATATAATTTTATCCAAAATTTAATGCTATCAATGTCCCAGTATAGAAATTTTTTAGGCTATTTTCAAAGTATTTATGTACATTACAATACAGTTTGGATATATCATTAATCAAAATACAAATCTACACACGTACGTAAATATGTTTTTCAAAAATTTCTATGAATTTTTTTAATTTTTTGGATTCGAAGGGTCGTGTAACGTCGACATTCGCAAAACACTCGTCATGAAATTTTTGACAGATCTATATATTTTCTCTTTATAGCTATAGTTTTTATTTACAGTTGAAGCAACAGAGCTATAGCCAGGAAAGCCTATAGATCGATACAAAATTTCAATTGACACTTACGAAGCATAAGAAAATAAATTCAAAGATAATCTGTGAAATAAAACCAGAAAACCGCGAAAAAAGTGGGTAAGAAGTTAATTTTATTTTCCGCAGAACAGATGCAGTATTTATAATGAACCACTTCTAGAAATAATTAATTAAAAGCAGAAAAAATTCTATAATAGGCTACATTAATTAGAAACTTAATAAGTAATAGAAGCACTAATTTTAAAATGTTATAATAATGACAATCAAAATTATGCGGATACTACAAGTATAAGAAAAAAATTTTTGCAGCTATTAATAATAAAAATTAAAAGAGGTACAACCAAAAAACAAAAAATAAAGAATAAAGGATGAAAAATAGGATTATATTTTTTTAGAGGTGGGGTATTAATTTTAAGAAAAGATTACATGAAAATACTCATACCTAGTTTAATCTTAAGAAATTTTCTTAAATAAAGTTTTCTTTTAATCTAACACTCCCTTCAATAAACGTTAAAATTAGTGAAAGAAAACTTTTAAAAAAGCTTTTCTGCATTTTAGATCCGAGTCTATAATTTAAAAAAATATATATATAAACGTTTGTTGATAGCATTATATATAAATTATAAACAAATAAACTATTTGTGAAAAATATTTAAACCGAAGGGGGGTATACAGCAAAATAACTAAAAATATATATTTCAAGTTTAAGAGGTAGGAATGATTTTTTTTTTAACACTGGTACATGTTTGTTATCGCAACGCCACTTTTTTCACTTTATTTGATGTAACGTCTTTGTAAAAATACAACATATTATTATGTTTATTACGTTAAATACGCATATTATACACTATTTAACGTTAACTAGACGAGGTTAGCGAGCGTGATTTTATTTGGTTAGACGAATCGTCAATACACTAAGTCAACATAAAGTGTTTCATTTTTATTTTTCGTTTAAAAAATGTACTTTTTCCACCTTAAACAAACGTTATTTATTTTCTAATGAAATCTGAAAAAGCTGTATCAAAAAAAAGTTAAAAAAGTGACGGTGCGGTAACAAACAAGTACCAAAATATTTTTTTGATTATTTATAGTCATTTCTTTTTTTCCCACACTGTTTTTTTTTACGTTACGTATTACGCATTAGTAATATGGAGGTGTAGCAAAACCTATAATTATAATTTACATTTATAAATATAATCTAACCAAACTTTACCTACGTTCACTAAACTTTTTTACGCTCGCTCGTAATACGTTACGTAAAAACAATACCAGTGTGGGAGAAAAACAGAAAAGACCTTTTATATGTATCGTAAGCAACTTTAAGAAAGTTTTCTCCATAATGTCTCTGAAGAAAATCGAAATTATCTTTTTACGCGATATCCCTTACCCCGTAAACGAATTTTGAAAAACTTAATACGACAAATGTCCCATATATAGAAATATTTGATCGAAATTTAAGTTAAAGAAAATCAGTTCGGTGAATCCTTATATAAAGGGCCAAAAATAGTAAGGCACACGTACGTACGTATGTATACATAGGTACATTGTTTTTTTTTTTTTTGGTTTAGATCAACTAGTTTCATCCTAAAACGTAAAGACTTGCAAAAAACTAAAACCGCATTTTTGACATGATAATCAAACTTCCCCCTTTAATACAGCTATTCTATCTATATTCGCCGGGAAAGGAAAATAACAGTACTTAAATAAATTACAATTATTCAATGAAATTATTCAATTAATTCAGTCATGATAATTAATTAAATCAAATGATAATGGTCCGGTAACATTCTGTTAAGAAGTTAGACAAACCGAACAAAACTTCAATTTATATTTTGTAAAAAAATTATAAAAACATCTTAATTATCAATATTTAATTATTCTTAATTATATATTACTTACAAAATAATTTCTGCTTAAACATTCCTTTTATACAGAAATTCATCGGTAAACAGAATTCGCATGTGGATACTACGCGATAACACAACTACATTAACCTGTATTAAAAGGACGATGTACTAGACTGACATGTTACAGCCTGTCTCCAAGTCACATGATGATGACGCGACTGTATATCTTCCACCTGACAATCAGTACTAGAGACAACTGCGCACGTACAAGCTGCAGTAAACAATACACCGTGTTTGTTACTAATTAAACAGCACACACTGTTACTGTTTAATAAACAATCCCACTACCATTTCATCTCTTTTAAAAATTAAAGTAAACAATATTTTAATAGCCCAGTCATAGAAGAATGTATGCACATCTATACGAGTATACACAAATTCAATACTTAAAACTCATAATTTTAATCACTCATCTGTACTGTTATTCCCTTTGATAAACTTCGAAAATATAATTTTTAAATAAATAAATAAAGTCTTACTGCGAGAAACACGCATCAATCAAACTACGTGTACTGATTATTTTGATCCTAAAGGGAAAAATTACTAAATTTACAAAAAATGTCAAAACTCCCTTGACCCTTTATTACAAACGAGAAAAAATAAACATATTGTGATATTTAAAAAATTATTTTTGAAAACGTTTTGTACCTTAAGGGACAAGCAAAAGATTTAATAATTTCAAAAATATTTAGTCCCATTTCTAATTTACCATTTACCCTCTTTCTTTTTTCTGTTTAGCCTCCGGTAATTACCGTTAGGTATTACTTCAGAGGATGAATGAGGATGTGAAGTGTAGTCTTCTACAGCCTCAGGTCGACCATTTCTGGCCGGCCTCCGTGGCGCGATGGTAGTGTCTCGGCCTTTCATCTGGAAGTCACGGGTTCGAATCCCGATCAGGCATGGCATTTTCACACACGCTACAAACCATTCATCTCATCCTCTTAAGTAATACCTAATGGTGGACCCGGAAGTTAGAAATAAAAAAAGGTCGACCGTTTCTGAGAAGTGTGGTTAATCGAAGCCCAACCACCAAAGAACACCGGTACTCACGATCTATTATTCAAATCCGTATAAAAATAACTGGCTTTACTAGGACTTGAACGCTGTAACTCTCGACTTCCAAATCAACTGATTTGTGAAGACGCGTTCACGACTAGACCAACCCGATGGGTTACCATATAACCCCCTACCCCCGTTATTTAATAAATGTTGAAATATTATATTACTCAAATCGTTCTTTCAATAATATATTCTACTTTCATAGGCTTGAATGCTACTAAATTTTATCATAGAAATCAGGTCTCCCTTACACCCTCAGACATCTTTCATCCTCATACCCCCTAAATTAAGGGAAAAAATTGTAATATTCGAATTGTTTTTCTTTAAACGCTTTTTATTTTCAGTAATAAATAAAAAGCTCAATAGTTTTAAAATAATATAAG
Source organism: Lycorma delicatula (assembly GCF_047948215.1). Lineage (NCBI taxonomy): Eukaryota > Metazoa > Arthropoda > Insecta > Hemiptera > Fulgoridae > Lycorma > Lycorma delicatula. The sequence goes on along the minus strand of NC_134461.1, from coordinate 112,100,202 downwards.
TTCCCTTGCTTCTTCGCTTGTTCTCGCACAATTAAAAGCTAAATATCGAAATTTAAAAAATTAATTTTAAAGCCATGTTTTTCCTTCAGGAACCAGTATTCAATGATTTTGTTAACTCTCAATTCCCTGTCACAATCCCAGGAACTTTATTGTCCCACCTACCTAAAGATTAAAAATAAAATTGAATAATTGCAACTTTCAAAGCAATTTTTTTGAAAATAAATTCTATTTTCATAGACAAATAAAAACTTTTCTGGTGTCTATTAAGATCAAAACACTTGTCTTTCATTGAAGGGGCAAGGGAGAAACCTCAAGTTCCCTTTAGCTCACCAAAATTAAATAAAAATTTATTTATTGCTATTTAAAAACCGTCCGTTTTATAAAGAGATATTACCTTTCTGTAGACCAGTAAATCTCACTTGTATAGTTTACTTTTCTACTCTTCTTAACGCTTAACGCTATCACTCCTTAAACTATAAAATACTGGATCGCTGACTTATTCAAACAACTTTTTTCTAAAACACGTATATATGAAAGTAAAATAATAATAATAAGTAATAATACCTCTGTAATGGACCTCGCCAACTTGTTCTGAAAATGTAGTATAATCTCACCATCGACGTGCAAATTTTCTTTTGCACGTCGTGCTATGTAGCTGTATACAACCATACCGGTTTTAGAATCAAATATTTATTGGATTGGTGCGAGTTCCTGTCAAACAATCAATAACGCCACTCATATATCGATCCAAAGTGGAGCCCAAGATGCCGAACCCGGTCGAAGTACGAGATGACCACTCCGTCTAGGTCAACCTCGGGATGTAAAAATGAAAACATAAAATTTATTTTTATTATAAATTATTTCAATTAAAAATATATACTAATTAGATTAAATCTTTCAATAGTAAAGATTTTATTCTAATTAAAAAATATAATCGAATATAGAAATAAATTAAAAAGGAAAATTTCCTGAATAGATTAAAAACGTGTAAAATTATTTATAATATTATCAAAGTGAAAGTTAATTTTAATGGAGTTATATTTAATAAAAGCTTTCTGCTTTATATTCATACATATATATTTTACGAAAAATTATTACTACATTAATGAGAAACAACTGAAAAAAGAGGAAAGTTTAGGTGAGAATAAACTAATTTTACAGCATAATATTACATTCTGCGAACCATGAACCATTAGAAATGTGATAGACATGCCAGTTAAGGTACATGCATCCCTCTGCTTTAATCCGTACCACTTCAACAACTTCCTTTGATATAATAATATAATATGTCGTTGACATTTAAAGAAGTTGTACTTGGCAATAAATTGTATATATATATATATACACACATACACATACACATACACACACATACACATACACATACACACACACACACACACACACACACACACACACACACACACACACACACACACACACACACACACACACACACACACACACACAGCGTGTTCCTTAACCAGGTGAATTAAAAATAATTAATAGCAATTTTCATTTAGTATTAGAAAGTAAGCAAAAACAGCCATAAAATTGTCAGACTGCATAACTTTTGCAAGCAACTTTGAATATTTCATTCAACCTGTTTATCAACCGATTTGAACAAATAAGGAGTTATTTTGTTTACAATAAAAGGCTTACATTTTATTTATTAAAACATAATTCAATAAAATAATATTTATGGAGTTATTAATGTGATTAAACAGTTTTCAATAGTAATTTTTTTTAACAGTAATTTCTTAAGACAACAGTTGTAAACATCTTACTCACAAGACGTTTTTTTTTTAACATAATAATTTTAAATTTTATTTTCATTTTAATTCTCATTTATAAAAATTTATATGCACAATTATAAAATTCATAATAATCAGTAATCCCTGATGATGGTGGAATAATCCGAAAGCGCTTGGATATTCAATACTCACAATTGTTTAAAGTATCCTTTATTTTTATATAAATTTAAATAGTCATAATTTTGGAATTTTCAAAGGTAAAATATTCATATTTATTTAATCTATAGATAAGTACACGTACAACAGATTTTAATAAAATATCTCAAACTATTTTTAAGGTTTACGTTTTTATTGGAAAAACGCAAGATGAGGAAAAGTAAATGATACAAAGTATATGTCCAGATAAAGTTTTCATTTATTTTGATGTTCTAAATCACTCCCTTAGATTTGTGCAAGTGTTTTAAGTCCACCTCTCAGGATACCGGTATAATTAATAGTAAATATGTAGGTTAACTGTAAAATATATTTTTTCAGAATCTGTTTAAATAAATTATAAATTTATTTTTTTTAAATTAAATAATTAACGATTATTAAACAAAAATATATATTTAAATAGTATTATTATAATTGCATATTATTTAAATACATTAGTGTAATGGTTTTATCTCATAAATTGTTTATCTTTTATAAAAATAATTTTATTTTCTTAAAAATTGATCACTATTTTAATAAACATAAAACATAATAAAATTTGATGCCTAATTATGCGAAATCACACAATTAGAAGAAATAATTTATTGTAGGATAGGCAATATTTTTTTTTTCTATTTACTTTACTTAGACTTTTTTTATAATAATATAATGAACAAACTATCTAATTAGTAATTCATAAAATAAACGCATTTAATTTTTGTATCACCAATAAAATATTTTAAATTGATATATTCGTACAAACAGCTTATAATATACATTTAAATAATGTACCTTATGTATTATACGTTACGAAACAAAGAGTATGACATTGAAAAGTTATGTTATCTATGAAAACTTGATTAAAAATGTTTACTTTATACTGTATTAAAACCTATTCCATACAGAGTCATCGAAAATCTGACTAACCATTTCAATATTAAAAATCTTAACAATTTATCCAGATAAAAAGAAAATATGTATGTATAGTCGCCGTCAAGTAACGCAGGCTTGCAGTGGCGACGATTTCTACCCAACTTAAAAACATGTTCCTCGTTGCTCTTAGTTATCCCCTTACCAAGTAATTATTCTACTTTTAACAAATGAATCCAATAATTTTGAAAAGAAATACAGTCGACTAATTCTTACTGTACATTGTAAAATGTAGTAACGGATGACAAAATATTATCTGTTACTAATTACATGATAAATATTGCGATAGATAGTTGTTACTGTGACTTTAATTATTTACGGGAAAATGGATTATCCGTTTAATTCCTCAGCTAGAACGCTCTCCTCGCTGTCATCAATATCGTCAGTGTAATTTTCACTATTATCACTATCACCACGTAAAGAACAATGAAAGATTTTCAGAAAATCTTTCATATGTATGTACGCGTTTGTATGCGTCGTACTGCTTTTGTCCTTATATCTCAGGACTGACCCACGTCGATTTTCTTGAAAAATGGCCAACTATTTCTATATATGAGGCATTGATCACGTTAATTTTTTTTTAATTCGCTAACGGGAGGGGGATATCGCGACAAAGCCAATTTCGATTTTCTTTAGAGGCATTTCAAAGAAAACTTTATTAAACAAAATTTGTTATATACAATTCATTTATAAATAATCTAATTTTTTTTTCAAAATATTAAAATTGCTATAAGAAATAAAATTTTCTTTTTGAAATTTATAAAATAAAAAATGTATAATAAACTGGTATTGTTATATAAAACTTGAATAAACATCTTAAGACTTGAAAAACCATAAGTTCAAAAGAAATAAGAAATTGTGGAGGAAATTTTAACGGTTATTTATAAAAAAAAAAAAAAAAATACTAGGGTAATGCATATTCTTCACGTGATCTCTTTGAGTTATCCTACATAACCCTTGAAACACAGATCAAAGACACGAAAGATCAAGCAGCTTCTTTTCAATAGGAAGTAAGGAAAAACAAGAAGTGAAATTCCAATAATTTAAACCGTAAAAACTTTACCCTCAAATTTTGCATCCACGACATGCGATTACCTATTATGTCCTAGTAACTATAATATAATATACAAACATTTTACCTTTATAAACTTTATTTTATTGAACAAGATGACGCTAATAAATTCCGTTAAAAAGTAATTAATAGCGCCTAAAGAAATTCTTCTTTTACACGTTGTACATGTATTCTATGCAATCTTTTATTTTTATATTCCACTTCTTTTTTACATAATCTTAGTTTGCTACCTAATGAGTAGAAAAACTATATGCATTGCATTTTTTCTCAATAGAAAGAGGTACCTTAATTTTTTGTTACTTTCCGGTTCTTGTTACGAATGTGACGTATGAAAAGCATTTGAGGTTTAAGAGTTCCTTTATTATCTACATTTTGGTAAAATTGATATGTTTAAATAGAACAACACATTCAACTAACTAAAAAAATCAATGAGAAATCACTTCATTTCTCACTTTCTTTAATCAAAAAATGGAAGTTCATTAAACAGTTTGAATTTTCATTAGCCAGTCAGAAAAGAAACTTTATGTAGTAGAAAAAGGATCGAATGAAAGTTTAAGCTTGACAGAATATGATTTGATTTCATTTTTACTTCAATGTATTACAAAAACTATTGTAATCGCGAAAAATTTCAATGGAAACATCCATTTTGACCATCCCTGTATCCATTTTGACTAGTTTCAGTGTGACATCTACCACGTACATACGTTTGTATCTCTCGTAACTCAAAAGCGCTCAGCCGTAGGATATTGAAATTTTGGATTTAGGACTTATACGACTAGTTGTGCACCTCCCCTTTTGATTGGAATCGACTGCACCAAAAGTATCCAAAAATGCCCAAAATTAAACAAATTTGGATTTTGGACTTTTTTCTTAACTGCAATAATAAGCTTTCACTGAGAGTTTTTCAATGATATATATATATATATATATATATATATATATATATATATAAATGTGTGTGTGCTTATTTTCATTAGTTTCAGAGTTATAGCCCAATAAAATTTTAATTAATGAAATATTTTGATCTTTAAAGGGAAAGGGAGATCGGCGAGAAACCGACTTATTTCCTTTTTTTTTAATTTAAATATAGTGATTTATTAATAATTACTAACCTGTGATTTTAAAAACGTTTTTACAATAAATAATACAATAAACAAAAAAAAATGTAATATGAAAAAAATGTAATAAAAAATATATGTAATTTAATACGCGTACAAGGAAGTTGTGTAGCGACTACATCAGATTTTTTGCAAAGAGTTGAAGATTGAATCGTCCAAAGAGTTCCATGTAAAGTCATACTTACTGCTAAATAATCTTTTTTTTGTAAAAAGAGAATGATCACTTATTTTGAAAATAAATTCGGAGACAAATTTCTGTTTTGAAAAAGCGTAGTTGTATGTATGAACAGTTTTCAAACGACATGTATTAGTCGTTTCATTTCAGTATACCCTCTACATCCTACATCCCTAACAATTTGTTTTACATATTCTAAACGTGGCCTGCCTACACAATTTTTCCCTTCTACCTGTCCTTCCAAAATTAAAGCGACTATTCCAGGATGCCTTAGTATATGGCCTATAAGTCTGTCTCTTCTTTTAACTATATTTTTCCAAATGCTTCTTTCTTCATCTATTTGCCGCAATACCTCCTCATTTGTCACTTTATCCACCCATTTTCAGTTTTCAATATAAATATTAAATATATCCCCCCCAAAAAAATAAGTTTTTTGGTTCAAGAATCTCATTGATTGGATTGATTACTACATCAGTTTCATTAAAATTTCGAAACGCATGTTAAAATTTTATGAAAATCGTTCCTGAGTCGTTTTTGATCGATCAGGATTAGCTGAACGATCAAACCACTTCTAAAGTCTGAATATTTTTATAGTAGTTACTCTAGTACTTGATGCGCTCCAATAAAACAAAATAAGAATGCTTAACGGAAAACTGTTTTGCGGATAAGATTACATTTTTATTCAGGATTCTTAAACACACTTAACAAATTCAAAATCATTCTTATTTATTTATTAACATGAATTTGAAGGTTCGGAATGTGTCGAGAAGCCTTATTTTAAAGATTATAGAGGTAGCGTCGCCGCCTCTCTGACAAGTTGTCATACTTGCCAGAGGGGCGCTAGCGACTTCCCTTGTTATTAATGTTTGGTTTAAACAGCTTTTCTCACTTCCTCTAGTGTTAGTGTTAGTGAATAAAAAGTGTCTAAATTACAATTTGGTCTAGCTCCAATTACTTCAGGTGAGAATAATGATGATACACAGCTAACCCTTTATTAAATAAAATAAAGGTTTCATCATAAGACTAAGTTTAATGTGCATTTCAAAGGTCGTGGTATACTACTGCATAACAACACCATAATCGGCTTAATTAGACAACTAGAAACCAGTTCACTTCTATCTTTCTTTTCTAAGTCTGCCATTGTGCATGCTTTTTTATTATATGAACGGCTGTGAAATTTTTAAGGGTAACATACATCATGTCGCCTATAACCGTAAGATTATGACAGGTAAATACGTATATAATTTACGTTTTTTATGACGTCTTAATAAAATTCGATCTATCGATTAAATATGCTCAAGGGTATATAGATTATCTATCATGTGTTTTACTATTATATGAATATAACTTAAAATATCAGTTAAATCTTGCTGCCCCGAATCGTACACCAAGCACCTGGATATAAAAGTCATTACAATTCGGCGCACTGAACCCTACATTGGTATATTCTGTAACAGACGAACAGCGAAACGTGAGTTAAATAAATACTGAAGTAAATAATATTGCAATAATACTGAAACACTAATTAAAAATCTGTTGTGGACACCACGTGACTTCCTTGTAGGCCTATTAAAATTACATATACACATTTTTAAAAGTACATAAAATTTTATTTCACTAATACTTCTGATTTTCTCATAATTTTTATTATTATTATTGAATATTATTTATTGTAAAAGGTTTTTACAATCACAGGTAAATAGTTATTAATAAATCAGTATATTTAAATTAAAAAAAAAAAAAAGTTAAAAAAAATGAAATGGAAGTTGAATTGGAACGGATGCGCCTTCCCATCGTAAGATCTTTCATTAATTAAAATTTTATTTTGCTATAAATATGAAACCAATGAAAATGAATACCACTTATGATATATCACTGAAAAACCTCTTAATGAGGGCTAATTTTACAGTTAAAAAGCAGTCCAAAATCCAAATGTTTTTGGATTTTTGGCTGTTTTGAACACTTTTGTGTTCAATCGATTACAATCAAAAGGGGAAAACAATTAAATGCTACAACAGTCCTAAATCCAAAATTTCAACATCCTACGGCTAATCGTTTATGCAAGATACATACGTACATACGTACATGCGTAAGCACGTCGAAAGTAATCAAAATGAATATTTCGGTTGAAATTTGAAAACCGAAATTTTAGGCGATCACAACACTTCCTTTACTTCGTACAAGGAAGAAAAAATGAACGCAGATTTGTTTAAACTAAATTATAATAATATAGATTATACATTAAAATGATACAATTAACAATTTTCTAATTTTAGTCATACCTTTAGAATGATTATTAATTAAAATATTCCAGTCATCTCACATACTACAGTTTACCTATTTGGCTATGTTTCTTCCTTTATCTTTTTAGCCTCTGGAACCACCGTTAGGTATTACTTACAGGATAATATATATATGAATATAAATGAAGTGTAGTCTTGTATAGACTCAGATCGACCATTCCTGAGATGCGTGGTTAATTGAAATCCAACCGCCAAAGAACACCGGTATCCACGATCCACTATTCAAATCCATATAAAAGTGACTGCCTTTACTAGGATTTGAACCTTACAACTCTCGGCTTCGAAATCAGCCGATTTGTGATGACGACTTCACCACTAGACCAACCCGGTGGATTCATGTCATGATAATTACGTTTTTTAAGAAATCATGTCGACGTCTCGTTATAGGATTCTTGGATCGTTTACACTTTTCAATCTAAGTATCTGAAATTCTAAAAAGATATTTACAAAACTATTTATACCTGGCTGGACTTTGTAAAACCTTCCGTTAAATCGTGATTGAAACGATTCACAATAAATCATTGATCTTTCTAAACTGGACCAAATCGTTGGTAGAAACATTGTATTTTCCGATATGTATGTACCAGTCATAGTCTGAATTTCATTTTAATCTTTCTTGCTGTGATTGTTCACTTAGTATATGGAAAGTAATCATATATTTCTGAAGGTTTCAAAAATGGTAAACCAAATACCAATGCACAGTTCAATCATCTCCCCAATTAACGTTCAAGGAATTTTGTATTCTGTTTTGTATTCTAAACCTAGTTCCTGAATTTTTTTTATACAAACTCTCCCCAAGATGAAAAAGTCGCCAATTAAGTGCAACTCAGGCCAAACTGATAAAGAGTTGTAAATACTGTTTTCGAAATCAACTATAATGTATTTAGAATCTAACTTAAAATTTAAATTTGAAAACTTGTGTTTAATAGTTAAATACATGTTAGTAAGTTTTGCAAGTTTATCTAGCAAGGTGTAAAAAGCTAAGGACACATAATGCCCATTTACTATTATATGCAAAGTAAATAACTGTGACAAATTTCAAACAGTAATCAAACGAACTACGCAAAGAAATTTTATCCGCATTGCATAAAGCCCGTAAGCTACTTTCGCAAGAAAATACTACCATAGTTTTATCGGGGCTAATAATAGGCAAAAATCTTTCACCCAAAAGAATTTTAAATGATAACGGTTAATGGAACAGCAGTAAGGTTGGTGCGTTATTTGTGTTGTTCAGTAGAGGTGCACCCAACAGGAAATAAAAAGGGATTAAGCAAGTGCGCAGTTTGTAAACCAGTTAAATCTAATGAACAGACTTTTTCAGAAATATTGTAGTCATTCAAGATAAGAAAGAAAGAAATACTTTTTGTTCACCATTCAGTATATCAGGTTGAAGAGGATTTGTAGAAACTAATATCAAACTACCTCAAGATTTCGAAATGGCTATTTTCAATAAACAGGTTAGCTTAACCAAAAAATTAGTGGATATTTTTGCAAGAATAAAAATTTCCTAAAAGATAAATTCTTAATTTTGTTTTTATTTTCAATTGCATAACAAAAGAGTAACTGTTTAGTAGTTTTATCAATTAGAGGGAATATATTTGAAAGAAATTTCTAATGTTTTCAGATTTTGTACAAATACCGTTCCTGGTTGCGTTTTTTTTTTCTAAATATTGAATCCAGTTCTCTCCTTATACTTTTGTAACTGCTCATAATTCATTAGACCTAAAAAAAGGAAATACGAGGTGTATGAGAAAAGTAATGAGATTGGTAACACTGCGAGCGATCTGGCAACGCTGTGTCTACCGGTCTGTGCTAGACCGGTTTGTTCATCCCTACCACATGCTCAGTACGAGTTTCAACTCCGTTCAGCCAACACGTTATTTTTGACAGCGCCATCAGTGAAGTTGTGTGTTACGAAAATGGAGCATCGGAATTTAGAGCAACGTTTGCAATCAAGTTTTGTGTTAAACTTGGGGAATTTGTGAGCGTGACCTTTGAAAAGTTGAATCAGGCCTATGCGGAGCATTGCTTATCAAGAGCAGAAGTTTTCCGCTGCACAAATCATTTTTGGAAGGCCGAGAACATGTTGAAGCTCAACCTCGCTCAGGGAAACCTTAAACTTCAAAATCTGATGAAAACGTTGAGCGTGTCAGAGTTCTTGTGAGATCAAACCGTCGTTTAACAATAAGGATGATAAGTGAACAGTTAAATTTAAACACTCTCATCGTACATCAAATTTTGACAGACGATTTGGACATGCGAACATTTGACAGACGATTTGGACATGCGAACAGCTTGTGCGAAATTGGTGCCAAAAAACCTCACAACGGAACAGAAGGACAATCGAAGAAACGTGTGCGTTGATCATCTTGAGAGGATTGACAATGACCAAGAATTCTTCAATCTTGTGATCATAGGTGATGAATCCAGGATATTTGAGCACGATCCTGTAACAAAGCGGCAAAGCGAAGAGTGGCACACTCCGTCATCTCCTCGACCGAAAAAATGTCGAATGAGCAAATCAAAGATCAAAACCATGCTAATTTGCTTTTTTGACAGTAAGGGTATCGTGCATAAAGAATTTATACCTCCAGGACAAACTTTCAACCAAGTGTTTTACAAAGATGTCCTTGAAAGGCTCAGAAAAAGATTGATTCGCGTGAGACCAGACATTGCAGACAAGTGGATGCTTCATCACGACAATGCCCCTTGTCACGTGGCCATTTCCACAGGGAATTTTTGACCTCAAAACGTTGAGGAACGTTTTCACTTGATTTTAGTCCTTGTGACTTTTTCCTTTTCCCGAAATTGAAACGGTCTTAAAAGGACGTCATTTTGGAACTCTGGAGAACATTCAATAGACTGTGACCGATCAGTTAAAAGCCCTACCAGTTGATGCCTTCCAGCGCTGCTACCAGGAGTGGGAACAACGACTCCGTCGTGTATAGTTGCCCAAGGAAACTAATATGAAGAGGATAATATTGTTGTTTGAAAAAAATAAAAACTTTGGTAAGTAAAAAGTCAGTCTCATTACTTTTCTCACACACCTCATAGACTATTATAATGCACTTAGATATAATACATTGTAAATAATACTTTATGTATGGTGCAGCTCCCATTTCTTTGTTCATTTTTTCATTTTCCTCCTCATTACGTAGACCCATAAAATGAGATTATATCTGGAAATTTATCTTGAATATGAAAATATATATATATATATATATATATATATATATAGAATGATATGTAAGTATGGAAACAGCTTTATACTGCATATGTGAGAGGTACTTAGATATTGATATATCTAAGGTATCTTAGGTACTGATATTGCAGACCTTAGTTGAAGACCCTCATTAATCGATTAGGAAAGTTGTTGTCCAATACGGCATAAGTTATTTTTCAGTTCACAAAATTCTAAAACAGGTAAATCTCACCCAGCAAAATCTTATGCAAGAACTTTTTGTAAGATGATTTTGACAGCCGAGTTGAATATTGTGATTATAATACAAAAATTAGACATAGACGCAAATTTCTGTAATTCAATGATATTTAATGATAAAGCGGCTTTTATGTTAAATGCCCATGTGAATAAGCAAACCTATCAATATTGGAGCGATAATAATCTCAAATGGATGTTGGAAGCTCATGCATAGCAAACAAAAAATTGAACGTTTGGGCGTGAATCGTCGATCATTGTATTGTAGGCCGTTTTATTTTAGATGACAATTTTATACGAGATGCTTACTGCGACTTGTTAGCCGATAGGATTTTACCAAATATCCGGGAAAATGTAGGACAAAAATTAAATAATAACGTATGGTTTCAGCAAGATCGGGTACCACCACATTATTATCTAAGGCATCGCAAATTTTAAATGAGCAATTTCCAAATCGCTGGATAGTCGTAGAGGAGCCATAGAATGGCATCCTAGGTTCCCAGACCTGTCTTCTCTGGATTACATATTTTAGGGGTGCCTGAAACGTAATGTTTACAAAACAAAACCTGGAGACTTTGAATTGAAAAGAAGAATAATTTAAGAATCTGCTCCAAACATGATACAAGTTATAAACGGATATTACTTGAAGTTAGCACACTGCTAAGCTGTAAAGGGGAAACATTTTGAACAATTATTGTAGAATGGTATTCTTTCAAAATTTACTTTATCAGTAATTTACGATCGAAAATATTTATTTAAAATTGTTAAATAAATTTATTTAAAATTGTTAAATAAAATTGTTAAATAAATTGGTTTAGATTATGAATGTAAAACGCAATAAAATTGTGAATGCACGCGTTTTACCTCTTTTATTATTAACACGACTTTTCCGTCATTGCAACTTTGAATGCTTATAACTCAATAACAAAGACATTAACAGAAAAATGGATTCGTCATTGTTTTTCTTGTAAAATTTTAAATCGAAATCATGTGCCCAACTTCCTATTACAAAAATTAAGTTTATCCAAGAAGGCGGAAAAAAATTAAAAACCAACCACAATTCCGATTTTTTTAACTACGTAGAACCTTATTTCTTTCTCCCTCCAAATACCTCTCAGATATACAGCACAAAGCTGTTTCCACACTTAAATATCACCCGCATATAAATACGCGTAAATATATATTTTATATCATTTTTTTTTTTAAATTTGCTTTCTTTTTTCCTTCATATGAAGGACAAAAAAAAAATACGGTTTTCATAAGAAAAAAATTAGGTTTAATTGTTATTTATTACATAAGCATTGTTCCTCATTTCAGTTCATCAACACGAATCTTTTTATATAACAAGTCGTAGACAAGTCTAGAGCAAACTAATAAAGATAACGTTATATTTATGTACAGTAAACTATTTCATACGATTTTGTTTAAAATCATATTTGCTTCTATTTAAAGATATTAAACTTTGGGAAAAACATTAAACTTGCCACTTTTTATGTTACCGTAAAAGACCGAAATTAGAGAATGTCGTTATTTTGCGGTTAATGGGCTAATTGGCCCTTTCAATTTATAAAATGCTGAAAATTTGATTAAATCTTTTATAAATGCGGTAAATTTGATTAATTGCCTCCAATGCTGAGAATAATATATATAATTTGTATATGTAACGTTAATTAAACGAGGTTAGCGAGCGAAACGAGCTAAGGTTATGTTTGCCTTAAATTTAAACTTCCTTTTTTTACAAGGAAATCTATTTACCTTAGGAATTGATACTGGGTGATCTTTTTTTTTAATTTCTAGTTATCGTTTCGACCCCCACTAGAGCTTATCTGTGTTTGTCGACATATACCGGCAAAGGTCCGAATAAGCAAATGTCTTTCACCGACGTATTTGGTATCTGTCGACATTCACCAGATACCGGTCTTTCACGATAACATATCTACTGATTAGTTGGAAGTTTAATAATTTGCCTCATAATAAGACAGAAAATCAAGATTAATCATATTTTACTTCTTCATTACATTCCTATTAAAGTATGTAATTCAATCTTGTTTCATTTTTGAACATTTTATTCGGAAAAGTAAAGAAAAATATGCAAATACTCGAGTTTATGATCCATGATATAAAATCCGTGGACTAAAAACAGCCTAATTTGATAAGGATATATTGAGAACTATTTATTCCGTAGTTAATACGATCTTTTTTGTTTTGTTTTAACAATGACATAAATTCGAGTTACACAAACAAAAATATCAAAAAAACTTTAATTTTTTTAGTTTTTTAACAGTTTTTAAAAACAGATTTCGTTATGAAATTAAATTTAATTCTAAATAAGTAAATTAAATTTAAAAAAAATAATTTTCAAACATTGTACCATGTACTTTTAATACAAAAAAATGTAATACAAAAAATATCTATCATTACCAATTATAATTCATAATAAATGCTCTTTATCGGAATTCAAAGCTTAGTTCAATAAACTGTCATAAAAGTAAATATAAAATTCCAGCACCCATAGTTTTCTGCTCCAATTTTATATATTATACATACACACACTGCGTGTATATAATAATCCAATTTAATTGAAAAATAAAAACATTTTGCTTTAAGATAACGTACAAGGAAGTTGTAGATAAATAAAAAAGTCATTAAAATTTACGATTAATATCGTAAGACAAAGGGAATATTTCAAAATAGTAGGGAAATTTTCCTTTATAATTTGTAATATATGAAACAAGATGACCAATACATAGTTGATGTTAAGTGCGCGATGTGTTTGGAATGCCACAGGAGCGTGCCAGGCTGCGACGGGTATGTGGATTTCGTCGCAGTACCTGGTTTCTCATTTTGTACGTCACTTTTTATTGCTTGTACCTTATCTTGGGAGCTATCATCTTCGCTTCACTTGAGTCGCCGATCGAACGCAAAATTGTTCAAAATTTGACAAAATTTAGAAAAGATTTCCTGTCCCGTAACCCTTGCGTCTCAGGTTAGTACAAACAAAATTAACAAAATTTTGATATTTTTTTTTAATCAATAAATTTAAAAACCCTAAAATAATATATTCATATCAAATACAACTATTTCCTTATACGAAAATAAAATGTTTAATCATAATTAAAAGGATTATGAAAAATTAAAAAAAAAGAAAAAATCTTCTATAAAAATATTAAAATAGCTGACCAGTCGGTGATGTAGTAACCAGTTGATTAGTTTCACATACAATTCCACAGTTCGATTCCCAACAATGAATAAGATTTTCCACCCTTCACCCACCCATCTTAATCATTATCTACAACTGGGCGTAACACTGCTTTACAAGTTAGCAAATAAAATTTATAATTTTTTTAATGTCACTACTTACCAAATAAACCTGTATAATTTTCAAAATATTTTATTATTTTTATTTTTAGATTCAACAACTGAAAAGCGGCATTTTTCTACAGTACAATAAATTTTCCTTTCAATTTATCTGTAGTTAAAATTGTTATCCTACTCCAAAATTTTTCCTTTCTCTTACAATAATTCTATTTTTTTTTAATTGTCATTACCAAAATAATTTATCTTAAAAGTACTTATGGCAGTAATTAAAGAAAAAAATATATTTTACATTTAAATATATTAAATCCTAATTTAAAACCATAAATATTCTACAAAGTTTATTTTTAAAACATAAGCAATAAAAAAAATAATAATAATAAAAGTAGATCAAATTCTATGATTTTAACAAATAATCTAAAAAATTCTTAATAATTATTATATTATTAAAAAAAATAATAATAATTTTATCTAAAATATTTGAAATCGTTAAATACAAATTAATTTATGAAATTTTACTAATAAATTTGTAAAATAATATAATTGCTACTAATGAATTGAAAATACAAAGAAAAATAAAAATCATTACTAATTTTAAGTAGTACATTACTAATTTTTATTTAAATATATATATATATATATATATATATATATATATATATATATATTCAGCTAGCAAAAGTAGTAGAACATACTCATCACTTATTCAAATAACTGCAGTTTAAGTCCCTGATAATGGTGTGGTAATTATTTTTTTGGCAATAAAAACTTAACGTTATTAGTCATCGAGTACTGTATTCACCTTAATGAATAATTTTTTTTTTACCTAATATATTAAATATATATACCTACTATAATAAAGAATAATTTTACTTAACAAAAATAATCTTAAAACTTCCCAAAGATAAAAAAAAAACAACGAAAGATAAATTTGGCAAATTTTACTTTATTTATAACCCTCTTGATTCTACCTAATGTAATCACAACTTGAGCCGTTACCAAATTTAATTAAAAAATATATATATAATAAAAAATTGATTTATACACAAAATAAATTTATTTATTGGTAAAAAACAGCACTTGATGTTTGTCACGCCGAGTCAGTTATATTTATTTTCTGAAATACGAAATCAAAGTTTAGAAGAAAAAAAAAAGGTATATGAAGCCTGAAAAATTTGGATGTACAAAAACTATTCGATTCTTTTAAATAAAACTTTTTTTGCATTGTTTAAAATATCCATTTTTTATGAAATAAGTTTTTTTTTCACAGAAAAATGAGAAAATATTAACTTTGCTTTGAGGATTTACTTAACTTTTAATCATGTGAACAGCCAAATTCATCATTTTTGAAATATTCAACATTAAAAAAAATTTGATCTTTTACTGCAGATTTCTTTAAAATCAAAAGAAAGCTGCACAACGATTTGGAAGTTTATTTTCTTTAATTTACTCCCTTTTTTCCAAATATTTTTCTCAGTTTAATTAACCTATTACATTTTCCGAAGATAGCCAAAATTATTGAAAAAATTGATCAAATTTCTTCCTCTTGTAATTAATAAATTTGATTTTTAATTCATTAATTCCCATATAAAATGATGGTTTCAAATATCTCGGCAATCTCTCGGGAGAAGATTCTATAAACAAAAATCAGGAAAAAAGTTCATGGTTCGTTAGCGAGTTTCGACTCGCGAAACATTTAACCATGCTTTCTGCTCCCTCTGTCAAATTAAACCAAATTAAAATTCTTGGGGTAGAAATCGAAGGGTAAATTTGGTGATTTATTATGGGTTTTGATCAGAAAATTTAATAAAAGTAGTCTCAGATCTCTATTTCATACAGTATTTAAGAAAAACGGGGTAAAACACGAAAACGTTTTGTCGGAAAATACACTTTTCTAAGTTTGGAATAAAATAACTTTGTCAATTTTTACCAATAAGCAAATAAAAATTTCTAGCCAACCTTAAAAAGAATTTAATTCCAAGAAAATTTATATAAATCATGTCTATTAAAATTAAAAGACACAAATTTGTGTTTAAAATTAAACACAAATTAGGGTGTGTGTGTGTGTGGGCGCGCGCGCGCAATTATTAAGAAAAAAAATTTACTGACTCCTTCAAGAAAGGATTAGTTAAGGGTTATTAAATTTTTATTAAGTTATATTAAAAAGTTTTTTAAAAAAGTAGCCGATATGCTAAGTATTAAATTAATAAAGAAAGATTAACTACCCAGTTGGTGAATTGCCAGCTGAGGGAATCTCAAGTGAATGACCGGTAAGAAAATAAGAACTGTCGTTGGTCACCATTTTAGCCGTTCTGTCGGGTCAGTGACCAGCAAGAAACTGGCTTTTATTTAGCAACCAGTTCTTCATTCATCCTTCTATTTTTACTAAAATACGTATACAAATATAAGGTAAACTAAAAACAAAACGACAACTGTTAATAACTAATTTTTTTTTAAAGTTACAGATTAGATAAAAATATAAAAAAAAAATAAAAAACCTAATGTAGAGGGTGTTGGCAAATATAAATATAAGGGTGTTGGCAGATATAGATGCAAAGATTTGATCTTATTACAGCTACAGTGTGAAGGATTATTGGCAAAATAAAACCGGTTTAAAGTTGTTTAGTATAGACTAACATAAAGTAGGTTGAGTAGACTACCGTTGCGTCGTCCGATTGACGTTACTTTATAGTAGTAATCTAGTTTTACTAGTTATTTTGCATTAGACGACACTAATCGGCACAACTTAACTTTTTACCTACAAGTTTCACCGTTAAACTGTTGGGTAAATTATTTAGTATGAAATGCCATATTTTCATTTTAAGAATTAGTACCAGTAGATTCATAAAATAGATTCAATATTATTGTTTTCTTTTAATTTAGGCTGAAAAATATTTTATGAAACTTCATTTTCAGATATAAACTAAACTAAATATTATTTTCATACAATAACAGATTAATAGAATTTTGTTTTAAAAATCCAGTAAACAAAAAGTATAAATAAAAAAAAACTGAATAAAATAAGGTGTTCGATAAAAATCAAAAAATTTCCCCGACTAAGCAGAGGCAGTGTAGGTAATGTAATGTGTGTTTTTTAAGAAGCTTTTATTAATCTACTGCTTTATCACATTTTTTTAATGATTGTAATGCATGTAAAGCATCTAATGCCGGGTGGCCCTAATCAGTTTTTTCTCTAAGATAATATTTTCATTACAAATCCAATCCTGTGATGAACTGAGAAAAGGTGCAACTTCTAGAGTTAATAGAATTAAAAAATCAGCTGCGTTTTAGTGGGTTTGGCATTCTGATGTGCAACAGTATATCGTATATGGTTCAATAAAGAAGAACACAGGAAAATATTTCTTTCCGTAATTTAGTAAGCCTAGCGTGGGATCTCTTTCTTTATTTAAGACTGATTATATCAATTTTTAAAAATTATTGTACTGTGTTAGTTTACCTAAAACCATCTCGTCTATGACACCTCTTACTGCTGTATACTTAAATTAAAAACAAAGTAAACTGGTAAATTATAACTTCTATATTTATATTTACTTATTAATATTTTAGTTCACAATAAAACCTATGTTACAATATTTATATCACATAATGTGGTTTAAATAATTAGTAGACATAAACCTACTAAAAATCAATAGAAACATTATTTTATAACTGTAATGATTAAATTAACCATAAATTTGATAACGCCAAAATGTGTTTAATTTAATATTAATATTAACTATTTTTATTCATGTAGCAATATATAATTGCTGTAAATTAAATATTTTTATGTTAATCTATGTGCAACCGGTTAGCGGATTGCCTAATAAAAACATGAATCTAGCAAGCTGCTTAATAATGTTTCAAACAATAGTAAAACTCGTATACAACAAAACCTTGTTTTATGTTGAATCTTTCTCTTTCTCTGTATCGTTATATATATATATATATATGATCATACATAATATGTCGTTAGTTATTCATTATCATCGCTCAGAACAACTACTGAAGATAATTTTGGAGAATAAAATACAGCAATATACAGAGTAATGGGAGGCAAATCTTTTTATAAAAATTTTATATATTTCAGGAACTGAAGGTGTGTAAGTCATGAAAATTGGTATTGAATCTCTTCTTTAAAAATAAATTGAGTCATTTTCACCATTTTTCAAAAATACAATTTGGAATAGCAAAGACACGGACCAAATTTTTTGTATAAAAATTCAATCTCAATAATATATAATGAATATTGATTGTATTTTATAAGACGAATCGGACTCACTTTCTCTACCGTTTATCAATTCTAAATCAAAGAACAGTATGACTACTGCAATCAATAAGATACTAATCGATTCTGGAACACAAATCGATAGGTAGTAGTTGAAAGTAACGGGCAGTCTACTATCCGTTATAATTATTGAAAACGTTAAGCCCTCCTGATTATCCAGAACACAGATTTCTTCTCAAAATAGGAACAACTTTCTTTTTCCTGTTTAGCCTCCGGTAACTACCGTTTAGATAATACTTCAGAGGATGAATGAGGATGATATGTATGAGTGTGAATGAAGTATAGTCTTGTACATTCTCAGTTCGACCATACCTGAGAAGTATGGTTAATTGAAACCCAACCACCAAAGAACACCGGTATCCACGATCTAGTATTCAAGTCCGTGTAAAAATAGCTGGCTTTACCAGGACTTGAACGCTGGAACTCTCGACTTCCAAATCAGCTGATTTGGGAAGACGCGTTCACCACTAGACCAACCCGGTGGGAAAAAAAAAAAAAAAATATGAACAACTGTAATACTATTGCGGAACCTTAATACATAAAACCTCTTCAGTGGCACCAGATTGCGAGTAAAGCTGCAGTAGTAACCGGTTGTAACAAAGCAAGAGTCGATGATGATTCCGCGAATACCTCTTATACTTATCATAATATCTCTGTGTTCAAAAGACTTCAGTTTCTCCTAAAGTTGTATTCCACCATGACTATTAAATAAGTCCCAGAGACAAGCTAGGAACATGGCGGAAATTGATCTACGGGAAGACTGCGTCACTCAAAGACAGTTTTTAGCATGCTTCAGAAAGATCTCACCTAACTCTCTAGTAATTCTCCCACTTTTTTTTTTAAAGAAAATTATTATAGTTATTCTCCCACCTGACTAGTAAACCACAAATGCAGTTTATAAAGAAGTGAATGAATTTTTTACTTTTTTCTTCTAACCTTAAAGAAGAAATTTTCCACGAAAACTCCAAACATCGCTGGACAACAAAATCTCTAATGTATGAACATTCCCAGAATAAATCGCTAAAAACAATTTGACAAGACTAAACTCTTTACCAAAATAAATAAACCAATTTTCCACTACGCCCATTAAAATATCAACTTCTAAGTTACGGTAGAATTTTAACAAAAATCAAATAGCCTTTTTTTTGAAAACTTATTTAGATACAAATCTAAAATCCATCCCAGCGAATCCGCAGTAAACCCACACACACACATAAATAAACACAATATGTTTTACCACAAAATGAACCGATGAAATTTAACTTTAAAAAGAACTGTTGCTAGGCAAATTCGCTTTAAGAATATCACGTGTAATTATTGTTAAAATTCACTATCTACATTTCCTAAGCGAACATTACATTATAATATTCATTAATGCTCGTAGTTATAATGCAGAATCGTTGAAAAAAAAGAAAATATTTCATTAAAAAACAGTGTGATGTGATGTGACCTTATGATATGACATATGAATATAATAATGGATAAGAAATTTCATATGATTACAAAAAAAAAAAAATCAAAGAAGTCTAATAGTATAGCTTAGATAAAAAATATTTATTTTATAAAATTAGAAGATTAATTAAAAGAAAAAACATTTCTTATAATAAAGTCGAATCAAATATTTGTCACTTAAAAATAAAAGTTGATAGAAAAAACATCAATAAAATGTATAATTAAAAAAAAAAGAAATATCATTTTTAAAGGAAAAGGAAATACAACTTATCTTGTTGTGTGTTATATGTTTTCGTTTATTAGGTAAGTAATTTTCTTGAAAATGATATATATATATTTGCAGCACTATTACTTCAAAATGGTTCACGCTGATTCGTATGAATAAGCAATCAAGAAGTTCTTCTAATGCAAATTATATAAGAGGTACATGACGATTTGAAAAAAAAAACAACTTATAAGAAAATCATTATACATGAAACCGTACAATCATTTCCGGTTTAGAGAATTTTATCATCTAAAAATCATATGGTTTTTGTTTTCCTCCTTTCTTCATATTAATTTTTTTTTGCATATTCATTTGTTTAATATGTTCGCCGGCGTAACGTGTGGCGGAAGTAGTAACGTCTCAGCCTTTCACCCGCAGGTTCTAGGTTCGAATCCCGGTCAGGCATGGCATTTTTCATACGCTAAAAATTTCCATTTGGACTAAATGATAACACCAGTCGATGTCCGCACATTTAAAAAACATGTCTAAAACACTATCACTGCGTTCTCTATCTTAATACATCTTAATAAATGCAATATCTTAATATCTTAATAAATGCAAAGCAGAATACGATAAAGCTTCAAAGCTACAGGATTTACGTGTCTATTTAGCCTAACCATTTATTTATAATTGAAACAGTCATTCTCATTCCGAATATATGAAACCCATGAAGTTATAAAAATCACAGCTAACAGGCACTATTTTCAACAATCCAATAAACTGCTTTATTTTTAAGCAAAAATACATTTGTTCATACAAAAAAATGCATACATTTGTATGCAAATACATTTGTTAGTATATTACAATCACGTGGTAAAGAACGAATCTAGAAAGTGTGATAGGCAATGGGGTAACATTTAAATATATTAAAAATTATACACATGGGACTGGAAAGGAATTTACAAGTGTGTTCTTTAAATTCCAGTAGTGTACTTTTTTTATATTCAAGGGAGTTGGCATAACACGTGGGAAATAACCTCTGTTACTTACCCAGTCGATTTAATAATACGAATTTTATTTCATTTTAATAATATGCTGATTAAAATAATGGAAACATAATAACTTTAACTCTTAATAAATCAAGTTTATTTTATCTGTAGTGCTGTAGCATTATTAAAATCATAAATTATGCAAGTAATATACACCCGAATTTAAAGTGCAAATATATAAATTGTATACAGTAAGTCATCCCCATCCGACGTTTTAAATAAAACATTTTTCTTTTCATCCGGTTTAAGATTCTCTTTACAAAAATAAATATACTACGCTATTCATCCTAGGCTTTAAAGTAGTTACACGAGTAATGTAGGAGCACTGTAAGAGTAAAATAAACAGCCTAACAGATGTTACGATTTGTTAGGCTGTTTATTTTACTCTAATCGTAACATCATGAAGGCCTTGTATTCTTCTATAAAATCAAATGGTTCCTTAACAGTGTTTTAATCTGCATCTGTAAATTTTTTAAACTAATTTAATCAAAGTATTGTTATTTGTATCTGAAGAAACCTAAGATAATTATTATTACCAAAACTGCTGCACAAGTTTTTGAAGAGAAAGATAAATATTGAAGTAAAAATGAATGATATTGAAAACTTTATAAGAAAAAAAAGCAGGATAAGATTCGTTGGAAAATAATGGTGGGAGGGGGAACTGTGTCGGGGCACACGGCCGTTGGTTTAACGTTAAATGAGAGCCACCACCATATTTTTTGATGTATAGTCCTCCACAATACAGATGTAGAGTTGGCGATCGGATGTAGATCGACCGAACGGATTGTTTTCAAATACAGTTTTGAAGCGTTGATGTTGATATCCATTAGCAAGGGACGTCTTCCACAGATGTATGGGTGTTATCTTCACTCTTTTGTCCATTAGTTCGGGTACAGCAACGGTAGAGGTGCTCGCGCAGTCGGCGTCGTACACTGAGCCGCGTCTCGCTCGCTCGGCACCGGACGTTGGAGTACCGGTGCGTGACCCATAACCTCCCCTTTCCAAAGATATGCGTAATTTATGGCTTTTGCACGGGCTGAAGCTGACATATTGAATTTTTACTTTTTTACATGTTGTCAAAAATACACTTATTACCGCGCTATCACGTCTAAGTCGTGAGCTACACTGAATGGAATTAAGCGAGAGCGCCAGTTTTGGCCAATCTGCATTGTGCCCCCTCCCCCCAAACAAGCTCAACAGTAACGCAAACTCAAAGCTGTATCAGTGAGCTAACCATGTTAGTTATAAAATGAAACTGCATTTACTTTTCTGAGAGACTAATAAATTTCTGTTCTGGTATCCGTATGTTTCGGTATGATTTTAATGACGTTCACGTCAAAATAAAACAAAATTTAAATTGGTCAACTAAGTGGAGGTAAATTTTGAGTAACTTGGAATATGGTAAAAAAGTTTTACTAAGTGAAGAAATAGATTCTTTGCAAATAATTCATCAATTAATCATTTAAATACGTAAACCGGAATAGTTTATAATATGTATTGAAAATGACCTCCTGACCTCCTTCAACATTTTATGTATACGATTATAAAAATGAATGTTTGTTTGTTAGTCCCGTATGCGTTTCTACACCATTCATCCGATTGCGATGACAATGTGCTGAGTTGTGCGCATGCCCGCAAAGGTTTGTGAATTAGTTTGGAGCCGCTAGGTGGCGCTGAGGTTGAGATATTTCGGAAAATTGTATTTATTTGGATCATATACAGAATATGTATTACATGGAAAGAAATAAATTCAATTATGGTCCGATTTGGCTAATATTAAGAATATATATTACATTAAAAGAAATGTTTTTGCGAAAAATGGAGCCGCTAGTTGGCGCTGAGGTTGAGATATTTACGAAACAAAGAACAAACTAAAAAACTAATGGACCGATTTTGTTTGTCATGCATGCGTTTCTATACCATTCATGCGTTGCGATGAAACTTTGGTGAGTTGTGCGCACGCCCTTTGCAAATAAAATTAAATTATAAAATTAAATTACATTTATAAAATTGTTGAATCATGTTTCACAATGCCTACTAAACCGGTTTTGTTTTTCTCGTTTTTATCATTACAAACAGAAATAACGAATAACGCTTAATAAAATTGGGTAATCATTGCTTTATTTGTAAGGACAAATCCGACCTACGTGGGGTGAGTGGTGGCGTCTCAGCCTTTCATCCGGAGGTCCCGGTTTCGAATCCCGGTCAGCATGGAATTTCACCTCACCTGCAAGATTGCCATTTCATCTCATCCTCTGAAGCAATACCTAACGACGATCCTAACGATGTTAATACCTAATACGACAATACCTAAAGATGTTAATGCGAGTAAAATTTTATAATTTGTTTGCGTTTAAAATTTGGGTGCAAAATCAAGTTATATCTAAAATGTATTTACGGAAAGTATATAATTCTTTTTTTTCTTTTAATTTTAATAATGAAATGAATGAAATTATACAGGTTAACAGAAAAAATAATAGCAAATAAAATAAGTAAAGCTTCCGCGTATATTAGTTTGAAACAGTACAAATAAAAGGAAAAATAATCTGTAAACGCGTGTAATATAAAATGTTATATAACCACAAACATTATATTTATAAATAAAAAACGACTGTCTTTACCAAAAATATAACCTTGAAATACCAATCACAATCTTGTAATAGCGTATTTATACATATGTATAAAAAAACAAGCAAATAAATATTAAAAAATCTGACGTGAACACGATGTGACTTCCTTGTACGCCTATAAATACACATTTTTAAAAGTATATAAAATTTTATTTCACTAATAACTTCTGTTTTTTTCTTTTTTTTTATTGTTATTATTGAATTATCATTTATTGCAAAACGTTTTTTTTTTTACAATCACAGGTTAATAATTATTAATAAATCAATATATTTCAAATAAAAAAAAAAAAGGAAATGAAGTCGAATTCGAACTGATCTGCCTTCCCCTTGTAAGATCAAAATATTTCTTCAATGAAGGCTTATTACTGTAGCTAATGTATATTGGTAAAATAAGGGAAATCGAAGTATAAATAAATTTTTGTAAACATTCTTCGTTTAATGTAGCTAATGTATATTGGTAAAATAAGGGAAATCGATGTATAAATAAATTTATTTGCTATATCTCGATCCTAGCTTCACCTAGCGAGTCCATATTTTGTAAACATCCTTCGTTTAATGTAGCTAATGTATATTGGTAAAATAAGGGAAATCGATGTATAAATAAATTTCTTTGCTATATCTCGATCCTAGCTTCACCTAGCGAGTCCATATTTTGTAAACATTCTTCGTTTAATGTAGCTAATGTATATTGGTAAAATAAGGGAAATCCTAGCTTCACCTAGCGAGTCAATATACATTAGCTACATTAAACGAAGAATGTTTACAAAATATGGACTCGCTAGGTGAAGCTAGGATCGAGATATAGCAAAATTCAAATATTTTTGGATTTTTTTTGACATTTTTGGTAGGTGCAGTAACTAAATGTTACAACAGTTCTAAATAAAAATTTCAACATCCTATGGCTAATCGTTTTTGAGTTATGCGAGATACATACGTACAGACGTCACGCCCAAAAATGAAATCAGGGATGGTCAAAATGGATATTTCCGTTGAAATCTGAAAACCGAAATTTTTCGCGAACACAATACTTCCTTCACTTAGTACAAGGAAGTAAAACAGGAAAAATATTTTTTAAAATTATAACAGGTTGACCACTGCGATAAAGTAGTTCAGATAAAATAAACTTAATAATAATAATAATAATAATAATAATAATAATAATAATAATAATAATAGTAATAACAATAATCTGTAAATTTCTTTTTAGATTTTCAATATAGTACTTCTTTCGCTCATTAAATAATATCAAATTATTTGTATAAAACTCAAAATAAAGTAATTTGCCAACAAGGATTTTTACAAACGCAGTACAAATTAACCACTGCACTCGCTAAAACTCAAAAAAATTAATCCACTTTGCTATGCATTATGTATTTTTAATTTCAATAATAACATATATATTTATTTCTATTGGATGTTTTTTACTATACAGAAATTGTTTTGCTTTGTACTGTATGTTTTTCATCTTTTTTTTATTAAAATTAATAAAATCACTAAAAATGTTTTCCACTACTAATTTCTTATTATAAATAAACGTAATAAATTCTAAATGCTAAAAATTATTTTTAAACTTTAAAATTCTAATCGTACTGTGTTTCAATCTTAAACAACCTTTTAATTTTTGTATTAATTAGTTACAGCCAACCTTCATGATTTAACAAAATCGTTTCTATATTTCATCTAGAAGATTCTGGGTTCAAATACCGGAGGTTTATTATTTTTCACAAATTAATTTCTCATTATATGAGTAACAAAACAAGTAACTGTTTTAGACTAACAGAAGTGTGAAACAGATATTTTTTAATGAAAATATTACAAAATAACATTTATTACGATATCATTATTTATTTTTCTTTCCGTTCCGACCAACGTTTACATAGTTTTGACTTCTTTTTCTTTACCCAAAGTTTTCATTCTTTTGCTCTGTTGTTGTCGCATTTCCTTCGTCCATCTATTCTGGTTTATACCGTATTTTCTTTCTCTTTGGTAACTTAGATCCTCAAATCACTTTTCTAAATTTATCACTGTCCTTAAACAGATCTTTGTTTTTAGATAATTTCTATTTCTTTAAACCAGTTGGTCTTTGTAGCTGTTTATGTTAAAATTAAATATTTGTTTTGTCAATCTTTGGTGTTGTTCATTCTGCATAAATGTCCGTAAAACTTTAATCTTTTATTCCGGATTAAGTCACCTATTTTTTCTGTACGTTTGTAAACGTATAATTTTCCGATGAAAATTGATAGCGTATGAAAAGATGCCATGCCGGATCGCGATTCGAATTCGGAACCTCCACACGAAATGTCAAGACGCTACCTACTCAGCCAGGCTTCGTGGTCGACCTCCATTTTATTAATTTTGTTTTTAAGTTTTCTGAAAATCTAATACATTTTTCTTGCGCTTTTGAAGCGTATTTACTTCACTGTTTAGTACAATACATTCTAAGTTTTCTTAATGTTAAAAAAATAACTTCTAAAAATATTTTATCAATGGTTTTATGCAAAACTTTCATAAAGAGGTATTTTACACGATATAAATAGAACAAAGTACCGATTCTATTAAAATATAAACAAAGTTACGGGTAACACAAAATGTTAATACCTAACAATTAATCGGGTAAACGTTACCTTTCTTAACTGTAAAAAAATAATTAAAAGTGAAGAAAAGTTAATAAAATTAAATAAATAAAATATATTAATAATTTTTAAACCTTTTACTTTATGAAAAAAATTTTCAGCTTTATATAAATTTGTATTATTAAATGATTATATTAATAATGACGAAAGTTTGAAATATAAAATAAATATTAACTTGTCTATACAGTTTAACATTTAACCACAATCTACGTAAACCTTTGTTTACTGATGTAAACCGACCTTGATTTATTTAACCTCATATTGTTATACAGAATATTAACTCATACTGTTATAAATACAAAATTAATATCTGAAAATCAATATATAATCTTTTATAAAATTAAATGGCAAGGGATGTAAAACAATGTTAATTATTAAAATCTATTCATTTGTAAATAATGAGTGAACTTTGGTTCTATTACATTTTTTTTTCACAGTACACTAATTAATATTACACTATTATTAAAATATCTTAATAATTGTGTCAAATGTCAAATCAAGATTAAAAAAGAATCAAGTCATCAATTAAAAATTAATAAAAAAAAAGTTGTTACTAAGGAAAAAATAAATGAAATAGATCAATCCACGAATATACGCAGTATCAGTATTGAAGGATGTGTTTTTGAATATAAAGAACATACAAACAAAATTATACTCATCTGCAATCTATCGTATTTTTAATACACTATTTAAATATACCTACAGAAGAGACGTTAACCCTTTGTAAAATAAAACTAAATTTAAATCTTAACAGTAACCACTGAACATTTTTAATAGAATCTTAAAGAATATTTCGTCAATTTATTAAGATGTCAATTATATGTTGCTTTGTTGAGTGATTAACTAGAACACGCCCTCGGCCTAAAGGATTTCTTTTTATATATTGGTATTCAATCCTTACCAGCTCAGTTCTACATTTTTGTATAGATGGAGATTCTAATTTAGAACGCACACCTTAGATTCTACGTACCTTCTTTTTTTTTCTTCTTTTTCCTGTTTAGCCTCCGGTAACTACCGTTTAGATAATTCTTCAGAGGATGAATGAGGATGATATGTATGAGTGTAAATTGAAGTGTTAGTCTTGTACATTCTCAGTTCGACCATTCCTGAGATGTATTGAAACCCAACCACCAAAGAACACCGGTATCCACGATCTAGTATTCAAATCCATGTAAAAATATCTGGCTTTACTAGGACTTGAACGCTGTAACTTTCGACTTCCAAATCAGCTGATTTGGGAAGACGCGTTAACCACTAGACCAACCCGGTGGGTAGATTCTACGTACCTAGAAGAAGTAAAACAGATGCCTAGCAGTTTAGACTGTTCAGAGTTCCATATTACTTTCCCGGCCAAATATAGCTAGAATAGCTGTATTAAAGCGGAAATGTGGGGCACTGATTTTAATTTTTTTTTCAAGATTCATGAAGAAGCTGGGGATATCGCGAAAAAACCAATTTCGATTTTCTTCAAACGGCATTTTAACGAAAACTTTATTAAAACAAATTTGTTACGTACACTGCCTATGAAATAATCCAAGTAAAAATTTTCGAACAATCAGCTCTTTTACCCTTTCTTCCTAAGAAAGCCCCGTACGTAAAATGCAGACAGGTTTTTTGAAAATGTTCTTTTTCTTATTTTTGCCTTTATTGAAGTTTTTTTGATTTAGAGAAAAATTTCATTTACGAGTATTTTTCTTAAAATTTATATTTCCACCTCTAAAAATATATATTTTGTTTTTTGCCCTCTTTTGGCCCAGCATTGATTCAAACAAGCAACTACTAATGTGTTAAAGAAAATATTTAATAAAAATTTAAATATACATAACATGGCATTCTCTTTCATAAAAACGTTGGAGTTTCTCTGTCTCTACTTCGCTTCAGATAATTTTTTTTCCTTATTTATTATCCATTAAAGTTTAAAGAATACAAATACATGAGACGCACAGTAGTTCTACATACAGGTGTCCGAAGCAATGTTAGCACAACTAATAATAATAAATATTTCACCACAATAGATTGTCGTATAATACAAGAAACCACCATCAATCCATTCCTACTCAGCGCGTTAACTGATTTTTTAAACATGACTAGTAAAAGATATTATGAAAAGATAATGAAATCAGAAATTTTTTTATTATTTTATTCAGATGTTTATTACTTTCTAGATTAAAATACTTACGTAAAACATAGTCACACTACTTCACACACAAATATTCGGACGCTTATTTACAATATATTTTTGAAATATTAAAAATGTATAACACAGGCTACAATTAAATTTTTTTTCTAATTATCAACTTACCTCTCCATTCGCCTTGTCAGCGTCTCTACCTTTCATCTGGAATATCTAAGTTCGAAACTCCGTCAAGCTTAGTTATTTTCACGCGATAAATAATTCTTACTATAAAAAAAAATGTTAGGTAAGTTTTAACTGGGTAGACTTCTAATTATTCTACGGAGAATAAATAAATTACACGTAGTCTATTACCTTTAACCAATGAATCTCCCCCTTTCACCAATGAATCCAAACCTTAATATCAAAAATCAAGTTACCGACGACATGCTAACATAAAATTAAACTGGTCTACATTCAACAGACGCAAATCTCTGTAAAAAAAAAAAAACATAATTATCATTAAAATTTAATTTTTAACGTATCTTAATTCAATTTATGAGAAGAGCCTTATCAGCAAGATAATTTTACTATTTCTGGATAGAATATTAAAAATATTCTTTTTAATCTCCTGGGAGTACGTTTGTGTGTTCTTTCTTCACTTTGCAAGGAATAAACAAATTTTAAATCAATCTCAATATTTCAAAAATGTTTAATTAATAAAAAAAGAACCGACCGAAAATTACCTCATCTTTTAATTAAGTTTTAGAGGTTTAATAAAACAAAAACAAACTTTTATGAAATCCAGAATTTATTTTTGTAATTTAATATGTTTAACTATGAGAGAAGAATTAAATTATTCTTCCGAGAAGTTTAAAAAATGCTTCTTAATACTTTTTTTTAGTTAATAACAAACCAATACTAAAACTTTTAAAATTAAAAAAATAAAGCACAGAATAAAAGAATTCAACCATGGAAGCAATTTATAATTTTAATTAATTTTACCAAATTTTTAATAATTAATAATTTTAAAATGTTATCTACTAATTAAATAAAAACTTCAAAATATTAATTTAAATAACCCTTCATATGTTTTTGTTTCTTTCCAAACAATTTTTTCAATTAATATTTTTGTATGACTAATCCGTCACTATTTTCAACTCTATAGAAGAAAATATTCGTTGTTTAAATGAAGCTACAAACTTAAGAACTCTTTTTAGAGCTTTCTAAAGCTCTAGAAGGATTAGTAGAAAAGCTTTTCATAAAAACTTAAGTTTTCTAAATCGTTACTTTTTTTTTATAAAATCATTCGATTATTACGTTAAATAATATAAACAGTCTTAAAATAAAGAAAAATGACATTTTGAAACTTTAATTTAAAAACATAATTATAAACGTTAATTATATTTCAATGCATAGAAGTAAAACAAAACAAAAAATATAAGAAAATTAGTAACGTAAGAACTACATTTTCTGATCATACTTCTAATGAAATGGTAACGATTTTTTCAACAAAATCAGTCATTTTTTCCCATTAGAAATGAATAATGATCTAAAACGATTTTTAATTAATTTACTTTTTTTTAAATAAATAACCAATATGCTGTACACCGTTTTCCAATTTTATAACTTAATAAAAAATGAAAATTATAATAAACTAGTATTGGATTTTGATATACCTCCTACTTCCGTCATCTCGTAACTTATTAGATAAATTTTTCTAGTTGAAATTGGATATCCTTGAACGGTGTTTGTAAGGGAATACTCTCATGTTTTATGCCTGTCAATTCAGGACTTTATGCTCGAAAATTTATATATTTTTGTATTTTATTCCTAATTTATATTCAAGATAAGAATTTTTGCCAATTTTAATTTTGCGTCCATTCGATAGTATTTTAATTTTAAAAACTTCTTTCTTTTCTTTGAAAAGTAGGATATTAAAATCGTGGGAAGTTGGGAGAGTGTATATTCAAATTTTCGAGGTACCAAAATACCATTTACTCAAAATCAAGTTATATATATATATATATATATATATATATATATATATATCGAATTTTGTGGCTCGAAAATTTTCAAAATATATCTGAATAAGTACCTGAAATTGTGCATGTGAAAATTTGATGAAGATTG
Organism: Lycorma delicatula; assembly: GCF_047948215.1. NCBI lineage: Eukaryota > Metazoa > Arthropoda > Insecta > Hemiptera > Fulgoridae > Lycorma > Lycorma delicatula. The sequence continues at coordinate 112,069,407 of NC_134461.1, read as the reverse complement.
GTTGAGTTGTTCTTGAGTTACGCTCAATTTAATTTGAGGTTATTTTGACAATGTAGTGGGGTATATTTTTCATACGGGCTAATACTCTGAGTATGGTCTAAAGATTTTTTTTTTTTGTAAAATTTTAGATTAGAATGAATTTATAAATAACGAAAAATCAATCTTTTCTTGGCAGAATTTTACTTTTTAATTAAGAAACATTTAAATTAAATTAAAAAAAAGTAATTATCGACTTAAAATTAGTGTAATAATTTCTTTTTACTTTTAATGCGCTTTTTAACAAATTAATCTAATCTCATTTTGTTATGAAATGTTATTTTTAGTACACATTTTAACAAATAAGAAAAAATAAATATCAAAGAATTAACTCTTTTTTCATTACATTTTACTTTAAAAAGAAATCAAATATAGAAGTAAATAAGATAAAAATCAGTTTAAATTAAAAAAAAAAATTTGCATATAATAGTAATTTACATTTAAAATTGGATGCTAAATTACAGAGACTACAAAATAAAACAGGTCAAATCAGAAAAAGAGTAGTTTCTGGAAGCCAGTCTTCATCACATGGCGTCATCGTTTCTTGGCGACACAACACCTACGTAATTAACAAGGTTCCATTTGATTAAGCATTATATTTGTTCTGAAAGCGTTTTAATCTGCTATGACTTAAGTGAACAATCAACTTAAAATATAAAATCGATTCGTGAAAATTTAATTTATTTTTATATAATTACATAGAATTCTATATAGAGAAAATAAATTCACGGAAAAATAATTTTTTAATTAAAAATATAGACTAATAATAATGTTATACTTACATTAATTTATGAACACTTCATATTAATTTTAAAACGAAACAAAAATATTTTATCTCAAAAAAACAAAAGTAATCAGATACCATAGTAACAGAAAAATAAAAATAATTATAAAGACTTATATTTTTTTTTAAATATTTTTATTTGTAGTCGCATCAAAACAATAAAATCATTAACGACTTATTGTAACGTGACTGTACCGGTAAATGTGAAATCTGAAATCTTGAACAAATCATTCCTGATACGTGCGATTAATTGAAAACCAACCAACAAAGAGTATTCAAAATCCTAGGCAGTTACTTTTATACGGATTTGAATACTAGATCGTGGATGCCAGCTTTATTTTGTGGTTGGGTTTCAATTAACCACACATCTCAGAAACTGTTACCTGAGACTATACACTTCATTTACATTCATATATATCAACCTCATAAATCCTCTGAATTACCTTAACGTAATTCCGGCAGCTGATTTTCGACGAGGAGTTCACCACTAGACCATCCCGGTGGGTTACAATAATTTATATATAGCAGTAATTCATGTTGAAACATTTCTTTAAAATTAATGCTAACTCAAAGTAACAAAAAAAATAATTCAATACAAACGGCGTTATATTAGTCAAATTTTTGTCCACTCATTAACATTTCAATAGTCACAAAGCCATATGAAAAGAAATATTAGTACATATACGATTTTTAAATTATATTTTAATAAAAACACTATACTATTAATCTAATAACAACGAAATACAGTTGTATATGTTATTTCAACTAATATGAATTATTTTTTATTTATTTATTCTCCTGTAAATTACAAAAGTACGCCCAAATATATCTATCTCCTCATATATATCATTTTTTTTAATAGAAAAAATAATTTTGTAGCGGATACACAAAATGACAAGCCTGGTGAGAATTTGAACCCGTATCTTTTTTATGAAAGGCCTCACCAATTCATCAAAGAGGTTAACAAGAATTATTCAAAACATTATTGGCCAGTCTTCTTTGGCAATGTGTAAACTTTAGTTACTACCAAATTTACTTATTTTTTGTTGTTTCATTTTTATTTTTCAAACTAGAAGGTTTCTTTTGCAATTCACTGAACTTTTTCAAATAACAATGGACCGTTTTAGCTCACGCTCGGGTAACCTATGTGGATCTATGATACCCAACCAACCAAGTTTGATATGCAACGTCATACTGTTACTACTGTACACAAAATAGTCTATAATGACAACGCCTTTTCTCAGCATTCTTTTTGTTATTTTTATAAATTTTTAAATTATGTTTATAAATTCCGACTCTAGGAGCTATACTGCAAGATGAAAAGCAAGATAATCGTCAAAAAATCCGGTACGGGTTATTTTTTTATTTAAATTATTGTATTATATTTTGAAAAATAACACATTATTAAATTGTTTTTCATTTGATAGGTTCAGAACAAATAACACATTTCGTAAACGTAGCAGACGAATAATTAAATTTGCTTTTCAATGTTCACCCAAAAAAATTCTTCCAAATTTGATTAGTAGGGCTTTTATCTATAAATAAAAAACACTGCATTTTTCATCCTTTCTATGCATTCATTCCCCTTTTTGTTTTTTATTTCAAGTACAAATTGTGATAAATAAACTTATAATTTCATTAACCTTTAATAAAAGTTATGAAATTGATTATTGTGTGATTAAATTTTCTAAATTTTTTTAATGTATATCAGTCACTGTTTTTTTCTTTCTACTTGAAAGAAAAAACTGTTTTTTTCTTTCATATCTTACAATATGAAATAAAACTGTTTTTTTTTTAAATAGAAATTTAATTACAAAGTTAAAAAAGCTATCAACTCAAATGACCAAAGTTAAACTAAATATAAAAATATAAATTAAGAAAGAAGTGTTTTCTTTTAATTTTTAAGACCACTTATTTTTCTAATAAGAACTTTTTTAATTTAATTCCATCTTTTCTGATGTTCCTTGTTAGCAATTCATTTAGCAAACATCTTTATAAATAAAAATGTAACTGAAAAAGTTATTATGCAGTTCAAAGCAGTACGATAGTTACTGGGTAGACTGATATTTATTTAAAAAAGAGAATGTTATAAAACTAAAAAACTCACACCATTAGTAACAGTAAATGAAAATAAATTAAGTGAATATTTTTTTTTTCTAAAACTTTTACAAATTTTAAACAAGTATTTACATCAGGGTTTTAGTTTTATTATTTACTCATATATTGGCCAAACTTCCCACCAGCATTCTGAATAATTCATCTGGTGTTCTGCCTTTCAGCAGGTCCCTTACACCATCGCTGACTGTCTATTTCTGTTCCAAGCCTTCTCCTTCATCCCCTTCTATTAACTTCCAATCTTCATCACTTTTTTCCTTCTACTGCAATTGTCAAGGTTTCACTTCTTTTATACACATGTCCAATCAGTTTCCTTTCCTTTTGTGCACTTCCTACGTAAATGCTCTTTTTTTTTTTAATTGTCTTCATTTCTCATTCTATCTGTCCATCTTACTTACTTGATAATTCTCCAAATCAACATTTCAAAAGCCTCAATCAGTCCCTCTCCCTCTTCCTGTTTCACTTCCATACAACAAGAAACTTCATACATAGCATTTTGCTAACCTCTTTCTTAACTCATAAGTCCATACTTTTACCACATACTAATTTCCTCTTCTTACTGAAGGCATCCTTTGCAACAGCTATCCTTTCTTTTATTTCAATTGTACTCTTCCAATCATCATAGTCTCCAAATATCGGTAATTTTTATTTTTTTTCTTTTCTAATATTTTTATTATCAAATAATTTGGTTTGCTTAATTACATTTACTTTTTTACTTACCATCATAATAAATAAGAGTAATGTTACAATAAATAGGGAAAAAATAATATTACATTACATGTAAATTATTTTCCAACAAATAACCATAAACATTACCAGAATAAAACATTTACGGTAAACTAGCTCCCAGTCGTATCTTTGCCCGCGCTATATAGTTACCTACATTTCCGCAGCGGTTAATCTTTTTATTTTATGTTTATTAGTCAAGAAACTGGAGGTAGGTGCAGTGTATACACACAGTAACAGTGGCAGTGGTTATATATAGCTTTGCACCCCTTAAAAAAATCAGAAATAAAAAAACCTGAAAATAGTTTTTAAATATTTATCTCAAGAGGATTTGCAAGCCCAAATCTACTGAATATCTCGTTTACTGTAATAGGGTTTAGAAAAATTTACAATCATTGTTCAAAAATTATTTTACCTTTCTTCATCCCCTTTCACGAAAGAATTTCAAAAATCTAGAAATAGTTTTATTAACAAAGATTACGTTCACCAAAAATCAGTTCTTCATTTGTTATCGAGAAATTAAAAAAATACAGGTTTTCGAAAAAAATTCAAAAATCAATTTTAACCCTGAAACTCAAAAAATTTAGATTGGTTTTTAGATGTACATAATCAATCGGTTCAAACTCAGCTCACACAGTGATAGACACTCACAGTTCATTAAAGTTTGTGCTTCAACCGGCAAATCTCACATTACTACTCCACATTACTACTCACATTACTCCTCTTTATATGATAGTGTAGTTATAGTAAATTACAATTATCATAGAACTAATGCATACAATCACACATAGAACTAATCATACAACTAATCATAGAACTCATTTGAAAATTGATTTTCAATTGAAATCAATTGAAAATTTATAGTCTGATCAATGCAAATAACTTACCACCCTTTAGACCTATACAAGAGATAATGCACAGTTTTTGCCTGTGCTCATTAATGAAAATGGCTATTGATGAAATTAGATTTCAATGTGCAACATTTTGATTCTTTTTTATCCCCTTGGAAGGTGATTTTCAACACTAATAAGCTTTTCTTTATTTTTTATGAAGTCATAGGTTTATGAATAAACACACACATTGAGTATGAACATAACATACAATCACAGATGGAAGGCGATATGTAGACTAATCTAATCAGTTATATGAGCATTTTTAAAAGAAACTGAGCAAAAAGATCAAATTGTTGGTAAATGAAAAAGAATGCTTGAAAATCAACAATCAGTAACAAACCAAACCAGTTTTAGCCAAATAAATAACTTTTAAAATTTGTTTACCATAAAAAGATGATTAAAGCTAAATAATATTCAATGTTTACTGTTTCAGTATTAATAATAACCTTCTAAACAAGTTATTTAAAACAGCTCTCAACTTTGTTTCACATAAAATTATCATGTATACTGTATGCATGTATATATACTTATTTTATCTAAGAGGTATTAATAATTCATAATTTAATTTAATTTATAATTGATTTAAAACTGTATCACAGTAAACAATATATAAATTCATCACCATTTATGTGGAAATAAATAATAATAATTTTTTTTATATAACGTGGTGATAAAATGTTTTGAAATCACAAGAGCAAAAAAACATTTACAATTAACAAAGAAAAATAGAATTAATTCAAGTATTAGTGTCTGTACTGCTGAATAATTTTTCCTTTTAAATATCTGATTGTTTTACAAATCATACCTCAATTTGCGAATATCTATTAACTGGTATGTCCTTTATTCTTAATCATTTCACATGCATGGTACAGCATCAATTCAACAAGTATACCATACATTTTTTTATTTCTTCATCATAAAACCGTATTAACAATATTGCTTTAATGAGGTAAATTTTTACAATAAAATTCATTTGAGAGTTTTTTTTTGGCTACTGCCTAGAGATTTTCAATCAGGTTCAAGTCTTGGGAGTTGCCTGGTTATGAAAGCAATTTAATATTTCTTTTTTTGAAAAATCTTTCCAATTTTTTGGCAGTATAACATATCGCCAATTCTTGTTGGAACATTTCCATTGCCTTGTTAGAATTTGTTTTGAAGTTGTGTTATATCCTTTTCTTTCAGAATCTTTATTTATCCATCATTTTTCAACAAATCATCTACTGAAAATAACGAACAAGGGCCTTCAAACATGAAACATTCCCAAAACATTTTTTTCTGGGAAAGTTATACTGATTTTGGATATATGCTGGTAATGTATTTTCTACTGATCCTTTTCTAACAAATGGAACCCTTTGCACATTGAAAAGATAACATTTTTCTAGTCTTCTTTGGTTTTTAGTTTTTTTCATGAGGAGAGTAATGTGCCTCGGTGATTTATTTGTTTGTTTGTTAAATATTTTTTGTCTTTGTTAATCCATCTTTATAAAATCTGCAATGATTTTCATGAAATAAGTACTGAATTTGTTCTCAAACTCATAACCAGCCCTTTTAACATGTAAATTTGAAGGAAAAAATATTGAAAACTAAAAGTAAATAAAAAGTATTTTCAAATATGTAACGTACAGTTCAATAAAAACGTCAAGGATAAAAAAACTTGATTACATTAAAAATTTTTAAATTGTTACTTTTTAAAACCAATTATAAATCTTTTTATAAAATTAAAGATCATTTTATAAAGCAATTAATAACAAGCATTTTATAAGCAATTAGTAATTTAATCACCTCAGGAATGGTCAACCTGAGATTTTACAAGACTGCACTTCATTTGCATTCATACATATCACTTTCATTCATCCTCCGAAGGATAAATAGAAGGATAAATAGAAAACAAAAAAACATTTAATAAAAATATAAAGTCAACAACAAGAAATTCATTCTGAGAAATAATATAAATTTGGTATAAAAAAAGCAAATGAAAAATGGGGTTTCATGAACAAATCCACAATCAATATGATTCAAGTACTGATATTACAACATTAATAAATTTCTGAATTTTAAGAAGTTAATAAATTTTTTATTGTTTTCATATGAGTAACATTAATAATTACTATAAATATTCTGAGCAAAGTTTGAAAAGGACTTTAATCCATAAACCTAATAGATTCCTCTTCGTCACCCTGATCTGGTTAGGTAAGAGTGGCTTGAGGTGGATTTTATTTTTCATTAGTAAAGAGGTCTTCTCCACAGGAGTGTCTTGTATACTACAGATCTATTCTACGATGATACATTATGAATGATTCATTAATCTTAGAAATTATTCTTAAATGAAGTCTCTCTTCAATTCTGGGGTGCATTTAAATGTCAGTACATTCTTTTAATATGTTTGATATTAATTATAAATACGAAGATGTAATATGAAGATGTAAGACAGGATATTAGTTACTAACATGTTAGTAACTAACAGAAAACAAAGAATATTAAAGAATTCCTATTATTACAATTATACTCCAACTTCTAAACAATAAAATCTAGTTGAAATCAAACAAATTTTTTATATTTTGAGTCATCAGGAATTTGATTGGTTTGATATTATTCCTCACCCCCTTCTTTTCAGTGCTAACCATTATATTTACTACATTCGTTCTAATTATCCTCAGGTATTTATTTTAAATAGTTCCATGTTTTTTGCTGTATAGGTTTCACTTTTTACACGATTATTCTATTACAAAATTAAATACACCTGGGTGACCAGCCAACATAGCTTGTCACTTTACAGATCATATAGCAAATCTCTCTCCTTTTCTGTTCATTGCAAGAATCTTCAAAACAGATTTAATCAATCGGCTTAATTTTCAACAAGTCTCTTATCACATTTCAAAGTGACATATGACAAAAAAAGAAGTGAGAGTTGTAAAAGGGGTAGTACCATATATTGAAAAAGATGACAGAAAAAACAATCTAAAAATTAGTAATGAAAAATTATGTAGGTACTTTGTTTCTTCATAACTGAACTATATTTAACTAAATAAAATTAAAAGTTAAAGTTGCTGATTTGAGTGTTATTTTCTGCCCTTCCTAGCATCGTCAATCAAACATTCTAGAAACATCCTAACAGTGTTAAAATAACAATCAAATCACTTATAATACAATTAAAATTTACAATTCATAATAAAATTGTAACATAACTTTTATAATCATGAAACATACAACATACAATAAAAATAATTTGTTTATTTAATACAACTACTTAGTAAAAGTAATAATATTAAGTTTCCTTTAAAATATATAAACAGATAATTAATATTAGCTACTTTCATTGTTTCAAACTTCAAATAACTTTTAAATAAATTCTGTAAGAAAATTAAAACTTTTAATCAAAAGACGAGACAAAACACTGATAAAACATTAATGAATTTAATTTTATACAGTAGTTACTTTGTATAAACTTAAGTGGTACCGATCAGAATTGCTTTTTCTTGAGAGTAACTATCTTTATTATATAAACTGTTACTGTCGCCCCTGCATTATATAAAAGGAATTCAGACGTACTTATATATCAATTTTATCTTCATGTGTAAAGACTTTCTAGTCCAATACACAACAATCAGCAAGCTTTGTAAAATCACATCCTTAAATTAGGAGACGTGCAAAAACATTCAACCACCAGATTCATTTTACAGACAGAAGAGATTAAGATCTAATCTGTATTCAACTACACAAAATTTACCAACCATATTTGGCAAAGACAGCAAATTAAAAAAATTAATACAAGATAAATTAAATATCCTATTTGACTGCCTACTAGAGAAGTTATTACATCTTATAATATATACATTTTTATTATAGACATAATAAAGTTTTTAAGAGGTTTTACCTCTTAAAAACAAGAACACAGTAACAACAATTTAAGCGGTAATTCTCTATTAAATAAGGACCTTCACTGGAATGATCTACTAGCAGAATAATATTTCAAATTTAAAACTGAATCATTAGCAAGCTCTTTTAATGTTTAAAAGAGCTGTCACATTTCATTATGCTATTGAATGAGTTTAAAAATGTTTTTGAAAAAAATAATAGTGATATATTTCTACAATAATATTACAACAGGAGTTCAAAAATGTGTTGCCGTTAACCAATTTGATACAAAATATAAATAATTAATCTATATAATTCTGAAATAAAAAATAAATATTTTATTCTGATCAGTACATAATATTACATTATGTAGATATGTCAGAAATGAGTCGGTGTCCTACACCATAAATAAAAAACAAACTGTCCCAGAATTTGTCTGAATGTATCAAGGGAAAATTTTAATCAGAGCAACTGCACAAAATAATACACACTTTATTGCATGTATTTGTATTTTTAAAGAGTCCAATGTTAAATAATCTAAAATTTAAATGTATAAAATGATACTATATATTACATATATATAATTACAAAATAAATATTAATTCAAAAAGTGTTAATGAAAAATATTTGAGCACATATTTACATTCATATTATATTACTTAAATCAACTGACGTGTGAAGCAGAGAGTGATAGAAGTTTTGCTATTATGTTTCTAATGATAAAAACTCACATTACAAGAAAGTTAAAAATAAATGAAAACTGGATAAGTAAGACTTTTTCAGAATACTAAAACCAAACAAACTGATAAATTATAATAAATTCAAAATAAACAGGGAAATATATAAATATATTGATATTTTACTAAACTAATTAATCATTGTAATGTTTTAAGGACAAGCTTTTTTTACAATTATTAAAGTACCTTTTAAATTTTATATTTAGCAAAATTCTTCCAAAATATACTATAAAACTGAATAAATCCTAATGGTTAACAGAGGGATCATCAGTGGTATTAAATGCAGCTAGTATAGCAATTAATTCTGGGTTAAACTAGAAGTGTTCTATTACAGAAAATGAAACAAAAAACTTTCAATATTTGCATCGAGATGCTTTTAATAATTTTTTTAACTTTAGTTTACATTAATATATACTGAACAAACACTGCTTTTACATAAACAATGAAATTTTAAATTAATAGATATAAAATTGTATATTAGTTGTATCTATGTCAACTTATACAATATGTAGAATATAATGTACAGGTTATGTTGAATGCTATTCAATTTCTGTTTACATTAACTAACCAAAATACCAAAATGCCAATATCAAGTCCAATTATCTAGGTGTCACAGATGTATAGTTGTTACTAATTGGTTGGATGTCATGGTAAAGCACAAATTATGCTCTTGCCATTCCATGTCGATGTTTAACAGAACAATCTATTTGTGGAACTAATTTTATTATTATTAATTCCTATGAAATATCGCTAACCTAACATATATCTCTCATTGCCAGTTAACACAAACTATCCTGAGGAATAAAGGGTTAATACAAAATTGTACTTTCAATTTATAAATAACAGATGCAGCTATTTTCTATGGTCACAGCTAAATAAAGTAACACGTATGCTGGAGATTTCCTGATTACTATGTCATGTTCTCTCACTGACTGGTCAAAGATATGTTATATTAAATCCAGCAAAAGCAAAACAATAATAAAAAAATTATTAAAGTGTATTTTACAAGAAATCATTGGATGATATGATTATATGATCATATAATCCAGTAGTCATTTCACTATCTGCCACATATACAGTATTGTTTTGCTTTTGCTGGATTTAATATAACATATGTGGCAGATAGTGAAATGACTACTGGATTATATGATCATATAATCATATCATCCAATGATTTCTTGTAAAATACACTTTAATAATTTTTTTATATATTTTTTGTATACATTAAGAGAAAAAATGTATAAATGCACATGCATGAACAATTTTTAAATACACAGAACATTTGTTAATCTGTTCATATTGCCTATGTTATTAATGGATCCAAGAAATAATTTTATTGTACGTTGTGAATTAATACCCCGACTAAACATCCTGTAAAATAAAGTTATTAACATTAAACAGAATAACTGCAGAAAATATGGCAATGTACTGCAATCACTATTTTTGATAAAGCTAAACTAAGCTAAGCTTTACTATTTTCAGTGAACCAATCACTACTTTCAATAAAGCAGAAAATATAAGAATGCAAAGCAGAATTTGAACTATTAAAATATACCATGATCATTAGAATAATAAAAGCAGAAAGTATGATTTTACCCAATTGTAGGAACAGGGTATTTGGCCATCTTGAATTTATTGTATGTATGAACAAGTATAAATAGCCCTGACATCTGTTAAAACCTAAACAATGCACAAACAATTATCCTGCTCTTGTGAAACAATTAACAAATTAAAGCATTAACTCCTTGAATGAAATTTAATTATTTTAAAAAATATTTTTTTTTTATCAAATAACCAAAATAATCATCTTTTTAATAAAAATAAATAATATACAACAAAATGTTTTCAATTTAACCATGTTTAATGATGGTAAACTACCTGATTTATTGATGGTAACTTTTTTTTTTTTAATTAAACAAAAATGTATTGATACATTTTTGTGTCTTTTTTTGACTGTATACTAAATAGTATACAGTCAAAAAAAGTATTTTAGATTTAAACTGTATTCATTTCAAATACCCGTATTTCTGTGTTTATCATTTTATAATAAAAAAAAAAAAGAATCTTTTTTTTTTTTTTAATATGACATATCTATGAGATTTGGCTAACAGGGGTGAAAGGCTTTTCATTTAAAATTCATTTAAAAATAATATATATAAAACTTTTATATTATAAACCATCTCCTGGTGAAAGAGAACTGAGTATGAAATGTCAAAAACTAAATTTAAATTTACCTCTTTAATCCTAAACCTACAACTCTCTAACTTATTTATGATTGGTGAGAGAGAGGAATTTTTAAACTAGAATAAAATGATTTTTTAATTAAAAACTGTATTAGCCTTTTTAAAAAGTATTTTTCTATCATTCCTTGTTTATAATTATATAATTGTTTTATATTGATATTTATTATCTCACAATTTCTGAAATACACACTTAAAGAGATGAAACAAACACCAAAAATATTATAATCATGACTTATTGAATGATTGTCATTCTTTACTAATCATGTCAAACAAGTAATGTACAATGAAGGACAGGCCTCAAAAGTTTTAGTGAAAGTAAGGTAATATATTAATGAACTATTTTTTGTATTTCTTTTTTTAGTATTATTTAAAAATTCAATAACAGTTATATATCTTTTGTGAATAAAATTTTTTTAATTTTACATTAAATAAATTTATTAAAAATAATGGAAGTATAATAAGGTCCTTTCTAAATGACCATTCTTTTTACCATAGATTGCATATTCATATATATAAACATAGAAGAGTAAGTTAAATATTTAATTTTCTACATATAGGCTCATACCATATACATTAATACTTAGACACCAGCAGATCTTGAGAGCTGTTTTTTGTACCTTGAAAATTTGTTTTAAATTTTTAAAAGAGCCCCAAAAGATGAAATGATATTAAAAAATAAATGATACCTTGATAAATGATACTTTATATCAGAAATTATACACTTTGTATGATATATTTTATGTAGTAATTTTTGTCAGTAGTAATTCACTGATGAAGTTGTATAATTTGTTTTCCAAAGATCTTCTATAAGAACAATAACCATTGATTATTAACTAATGTCAGGTTTTGTCATGCGGATCAAACAATTTATTTTATACTAGCCGGTGGGGCCCCTGGGGTCCCTGCAGCCCAGAGTCACAGGGCCAAATCGACCCCAGACCACACTTCACTTGACATTTCCATCTGGCCGGAGAGCTCCACCCCTTGGACCCGGCAGTTTCATTACCCTCATAATAATGAGAATAATACTATGAACATCAATTAAAGTAATCAGCTTTATAGAAACCTGAAAAAAAAACTAAATTACAGAAGATAAAAAAGTAGTATAACTCTGGCAACTAAATTAAACAGACCTTTGACAAGGAAAATTTTACAACTTATTTTTGTTCTCATGATGACAAATATAATAATGAATTATCAAGAGATAAATATTAAAAATTAAAAAACATGACTACCAAAAAAAATTCATTGCTGACAAACAATGCTCAATAACATAGGATAATTAAGGAGCGTGCGGGTGATAATTTAGTATGAATATATATATATATATTTAAATAGCCTACGACACTCCCCAAAACATAAGGATTGCAACGCGGGGTCATACATCTAAAAGGGTTCAGCTGTTGATCTGCAATGGCAGAATAAACATATATACATACACACTAAATTACATTACATTCCTTTTTGGGCAGTCATATAAAAAGTATTAAGACTTTATTAAAGCATTATGGTATATATTTGAAATCATACTAGCTTCCCTGTAAGTAGAAGCATATCAGATTTAAAATATTTACATTGAGCTACTTGGATATAATATTTTCATCATAATATTTCTATCAAAAGGTTCTATCAGTGTTTGTCATAGGAACTTTATAAAATTCTAAGAACAGAACTTTATTTTAAATACTAATTTGGCAGGAATAGCATTAATGACCTAAATGATAAAATATTTATGAACAAATGAGATTTTTTTTAAATAAAATAGTTCATAACACTCATTCTACTAAGTTTATAATTGATAAAGTTTATCTTTATAATTTGTTCTTTACATTGCTTTGTTACGCAAAACTCATTAAACTTTTCAACTCCCTGAATGTGGAACAATACATAACAAGTACAATTTATATGAATATCTAGACTGTGGTAAAAGCAAGTGGAAAACAACTTATACACTGAAAGATTAATATTGATAACAGAGTCTTATGATTAATACATGAAAGTTTTTATTATTATAATCATTTTTGCTCTAACATTCAAATTTAAGCATTCATTTAAAGATTAATATCAAAAAATTCATTTAATTGTTCGCATAATTATTTAACTGATACAAAATAAATTTCAACAATCAACACATAAAGACTAAATGTGTAATAATGAGATTTATTATTGTCATCAATTTTTTACAAACACCTCAATTCCTTCTAGACCACTACACTTTTAGGCCTTTAACAATTTCTTCTAGAACCAAATTTATTAACCATGGATGCCATATGGCCCACTAACCTTCTTTTTTTTAAAAGATTCTACGATAAATTATTCTTTTCTTAATTTATCTTAAAATCCCTTCATTTTGTATTGCAACTCAATTTAATATTTTTATTTTTTTGAACTTTGTATTGCTGCTCCGCATAAATAAATAGATAAGGAAATAGATCACTAAATAAGTTAAAAAATAAAACATTTAACATTACCCAAGGCAAAATTATCTTACAAGATACAGATTGGCTTGATATGATTATTGTTTATGAACTGATTGGTTCTTCTGTGAATAATTAAGTGTTATTTTTTTATAATTTACTTCCAATGAATTATCATGGTATATAGTATAAGATAAGTTGTTTATAATGGTGAAAGTACCTTACCAACCAACCATAAATGGCAGAAATTTTATTTCTATTTTTCTGTAAGAACATAAATATAATATTTAGGTCTCCTCCTTCTCAAATATAAAAACAGGATGCCATAGATATTTTTACTTGAATTGGATGCGATGTAACTATGTTAACATTAAATACAGAAAAATCTAAAGAAATGTACTTCTCAGATAGATATAGCAAGGCAAATCTTCTAATTAGTAATATTAATATTTCTGTCATATATAAAATTTAGGACATGTTGTTCAGCAAATTAAATTCATATGCAGTAAGATTGAACCATATTTTATTGGTTTAAAGCACTTTTACAAAATAAACATTTTATTCAATCAATACAAAATAAAAAACTATATAAAGTCAAAAAATTTGTTTACTTAAAATTATTACATAATAATTGTGGTAAAATTATTAAATACTCTTCTATATATTAGACAAGTGTATTACATCTATATATCAGACATAGGATTTCAACTAAGCCAGTGAATGATGTCATTCTGAAATTATTAGACATTAATAAGGGACAGAATTAGTGATTTCTTTCGTTTTTGACTTGATAAAATAAAATTGATCCCAGAGCCATGTCTGCAGTAGTGTTTGAGAAATCTGGAGTGAAATCCAATAAATAGGACTAAAAACTGTGTTTTTTATGTTTGACATACAATAACAAAGTTATTATCAAACAAAATGTTATTGATGGGTAATAAACAAATTTTTTAAAAAGCTTGTAGAGAATTTAATTCTGGACAAATCAACAATGCAAATACTGTATATTATTGTTTAAATCATTCTGTAAGGTACATTAAGTATATTGAGTACTGTGAATTACGCTGTCATTAGCAAAGGTTTTCTGTGAATTTTAGTTTGAACATGATTGGTTTGCCATTGAAGTAATGCCATACTTATTTATAACAGAGGAATAACACTAATACGGTATTTATTTTTGATGTGTGTAATGGTGTACAGCTGCTTCAGTAGATTGTGAAATAAGTCTCTGAATTGCAGGAGATCCCAAAATAATTAGCACAATTTTTTGCAATCTTCAAGAAACAGGTTCACTAACTAATATTGATACCAGCTACAAACAATCTGTCCTACATGACCGTGTTATTGATGAAATTATTATCTATGCAGTTCAGCACAGTCCAGGCATCAGTTCATGACATCTTTCTAAGCAGATCACAGTTTCGCATTCAATGGTTTGGTGGACACTTACAATAAAACAAGTTTTATCCTTATCTTAAACAGCCAGTTCAACATCTATACCCAGGAGATGGTCCACTTCACTTGGAGTACTTCAACTAGTGGAATACAAATCGATGTTTTGTTTACCGACAAGACAGATTTCACTTGAGATGGTGTTAACAACTTATGCAATTTAGACGTAAATATCTAAGAGAGACGTAAATATCCTTTCATTAAACAGTGGAAGATTATTTTCAACACTGATTTAGTGTCAATGTATGGTGCAGTTTTCATCCATTCATACTACATGGCCACTTAAATGTTGAGTTCTACTTGCACTTTCTTTAAGAAGAATTGCCGCACCTGCTTGAAGATGTTCCTTTAGTGCTGAGATGCAAAGTATACTTCCAGCATGATGGCGCTCTCCCCACTTCTCTTGTGACATTTCCACTAATTTCCAATCATCATTTCCCTGAGAAATAAATCTGTCATGGAGGTCTACATTCCTGTCACCAAGATCACTTTTATTTGATTTTTAGATCACAAACCATAAGAAATCACTACTCTGTCCCTTAATTAACATCTAATAATTTTAGTACAACCTCATTCACTGGGGTAGCTGAAATCTGAGGAAATTTTCAACTAGCCATAACTCGCAAAGTATCTTAGGACATATGTTTATATGAACTTTTTCTCTTACCTTCACGAGTAGAATAGGTTATGAAAGTCCTGAGGGAACTTAGTGATACATTCTATATATGTACATACATATGTATCTCTCATAACTCAAAAATGTAAACAATTCAATAATAATAAAAAAAAAATATGAAAAACATCAGAAGTTATTAGTGAAATAAAATTTTATTTACTTTTCATTTTAATTCAAAACTTTTTACAGAGGTTAATAATTATTAATAAGTCAATATATTTAAATTAAAAAAGTTCATGAAGTCGGATTTAATTCGATGTGTTCATGGTTACAGATCCGACACATTCTCACTTACACCACATAACTACTTGAGTGATGTGAATTTGTGAAAGCAATAACTGCTTTCATTAGCAAGTCAAAATGAAATTCCAAGATATAAAATTCAACCACAAACCATTTGGGATTGGTAAACAGTTGCATACAATACAGGAGATTATTACAAAGTAAATAAAACATTTTGTGTTTTCTAGTATAGTAAGAAAAAAAAATTAAGCAAAAAACTTCTTAACATAGAATTGTAATTTGGGTTATAAAAAAGGGCCTTATTACGTCTGCATATTACCATTTGTAATAAATTAACAACTGATTTCAAATGTCTTCCCATCAATTTATTAAAAATAAAATTAAATGATTTTATAAACTAAATAAATATCATTATTATAATTAAATAATACTAATGTCTGAATTTCTGCACGATCAAATTATTTTGATAATGCAGATAGATGATCATTCTTTGATTAATCACAGATTCAATTAAATACAGTTTCAAATTAAATAGTTTGATATTCACAGTTTCAATCATTCAAATATATTCAATTTTTTCTGGCTTATTTAATTGACACAAAATGAAAATTAACACATGTTTTTTTTCTTTTTTTTACAGATGAGGACCTGGAATCTTTAATTGTGGAAGTGGTTGCAGCAAGTAATAGAGGAGTTTCAGCGGTAAGGAATGTTTCAAGCGAACCGAATTGGAGTTTTGGGCAGTCTCTATTTTTTTCAAGCACAGTTGTTACAACAATAGGTAAAAACATATAATAATTATCGCATCAGAACAAAATAACACATTTGTACTGAATGCTCAATACTAAGTTACATTCCTATATGTGGTAATTTCTTTCTTCCAGCTTATACTTACTTTCATAACTGGAATAATGAGTAAGTTAGTCAACTGTATTCCGTTACATTCGTCATAAACTAAACCAGTTGTATTCGTCATCTTATTCACCATAAACTATACCAGATCAAAAATAATATTAATTCTATTAAAAAAATCTATTCCTTATTCTTTAATAATTTATGAGGCTTTATAATTAAATACAATTAGTATCCTGATACAATGTATGTATATATTCTTTTTAAAGAGCAATGATTATAATTTTATATTTATAACATTCTCTCTCTGTGTGTGTATGTGTGTGTGTGTGTGCACATGCGCATTTGTTCGTTCATGTATGTGCATGCGCATGAGCATACATATGTTCACCCTTGTATGCAAAATCATTTGGCCATTTTTGATTAATATGACATACAATGCTACTCAAAAGCAACTGTTCAGTATTTAGTTTTTTTTTGTTTTTTTGAATAATGCTCTTTCCAATTCAATACATCAACTTTAAAAATGCTTATTTAAATTAATCTTTACAATACAATACATACACAATAAATTGTCTAGCACTAGATCCATTACGTTTAAATTTTAGGTTGTATATTATATTTTTTTGTATAATATTTTTGAAGAATTTAATTTATAAATAGAAATCTATAAAAGATTGAATTTAGAATGTTAGAAGTGTTAATATTAAATTAATTGTGTTGTAATTTTTTTTTCAATTTTTATCTCTACATGGAAACAACTTTAGATAGCAAACATTTACAAACTGTTGTAGTTAATATTCTACCGCAACACAAGTTGTTTTTCATTGAGTCCGTGCACCTTGTAATAACTGCTGTATTTTTTTAAATTATAAGAAATTTCTTTTTTTACCTCTAATGCAGTTCTGATGGATACTCGTTTCATCTCCAATGCCTGCTCCATCTATCATTCTATAGTAAACTGTAAACATGAATATATAATCTATAGTAATCTATATAATATATAATCTATAGTAAACCATGAATATACAGAATGGATAAATAATTTTAGAACAGATTCTGTAATGTATAAGAAAAACAACAATACGACCCCAAATTAAAATAAGCATTTGATAAACTGGAAGATCATACTTCTATATTGAAAAATATACACTAGAATTTTACAAAATTGAAGTTTTATAAATGGATAGACTAATGCACAATGAAAATATATAAAAAAGCTCACAATTTTTTAATCTTATTAAAAGAAAATGATTAGCCGTAATCATCATATGGGAAGAGAAAAGTCAATCGAATGACCAAATGGTATCATTATGAAAAATCAATAACAGAAAAAAGTTCTCCAATGTTAACACAGACCTAAATATTGAATATGGTAAGAAGGAAAGACATGAAAAATGTTTAAATAGTTGTATTACTTAATAAATTACAATCACACAAGCATGTTAAGTTATGATTTTATATTTTGTTACAGGTTATGGTCATGTAACACCATTGTCAAAAGGTGGTAAAGTATTTTGTATGATATACGCAATGTTGGGTATACCATTAACTCTTGTTCTTTTGACTGCGCTTGTTGAACGCCTAATGGTTCCAAGTACATTATTTCTACAATTTTTAAACAGCCGTCTTGGACATCTTTACCCACCATTTAACATTCGTCTTTTGCATTTAATGTTGATGGCAACCCTCCTTCTAATACTTATTTTCTCATTACCTGCTGCTGCTTTTGCCTGGCTTGAACCAGAATGGGATTATTTGGATTCATTATATTATTGTTTTATTTCACTTACTACGGTCGGTCTTGGTGATTACATCCCAGGAGATTCTCCAAATCAACCTTATCGACCATTTTATAAAGTTGCAACCACATGTAAGTTTTTACTTTTACTGTATTATTAATTATTAAAATGTTAATATCTTGTATTTACACTCTTCCTTAAAAGAATGAAGAATTTTTATTAGAGATTATATTGCAATCTTGACTAAAGGTTTTTGCTGTAGTAATTTAATTCATTAATAAAATAATTTTCTTTACACTGTAAAAATGCATCGTCTAACTGCTATTAGATATCTTTAAAACTAATGGAGGTACAGCTCTGGGATCCATTTTTTAAATATTTTCAGATCAGAAACGACAAAATCACCATTTAATTTACCTTCCCAGAATTTCAGGAAGTCTTCATTTCACTGGGGTATCTGAAATCCAATCGAAATCTTTCGCTAGCCGTAACTCACTAACGAAGCTTTTTCGACCCTATGATTTTATAAATTCTTTTAGCTACAGAATCAGCTTCTCATATAGTTTTTAATCACTTTGTATATAATGCTTTTTTACAGATATTGACTGAAAATCAATTAAATATGATACCTATGTGAAAAGCATTATCTCACTTTTTTTTTTAAACAATGTAGCAAACAAAAACAGTATGTCCAACCAGCTCAAATAAAAAATGAAAAGTTTTACATTCTTATTTAAAAATTGTAAGATACTATGGATCTATAACAACAAAAAATCAACCTTCAAATTTACAACGATGTAAGGTGTTTTAAAATTAGAAATTAGTTTAAAAACCCAATTTTACTAACTTTTATTTTAATGGGAAAGTAATAATAGATTCATGAATTAAGCAATCTTTTCTCAATGTTAGAATCTCTGAAAAAGCATAATTCATACAAAAAGCTAGCTTTATACCTTTTACCTTAACAGGTTAACAGCCATGGGAGGTTACAACCCCTCTTTGTATATTATCTAAAACCACTAAGAGAAATATTGGCTGGAAGCCATAATAAATTTCTTATATCCCAGTCTATAATTTTACAAACAAAATGCACTATAAAACACTAAATATAAAATACATTACAACAACACAGCACTCATTTAGTTTTTTTTTATGTCTATTTAGATTTTGCAACATGTGTTTTGATAAGGCACTGGTAATTACCATAAATGTCTGTTTATAACCCTACCTTGTAACTGCATCAACACAATAACTCACAAACCACAACAGAAAACATACATTTTGACTTGTTACAAAGCTTATAAACTAAAATTACTTGTCTCTTCTTTAAGCAACAAAATAAAAAATTATGAAAACATTTATATCAATCCAAATTTTGAACAGCATCAAACAACTCACAACCCACAACAGAAAACATACATTTTGACCTGTTATCAGTTTTGTAAACTACAATTATGTTGTCTCAAACCAACAAAATAAAAAATTAGGAAAACTTTATTATTGTATAATAAATTGTTCCTAGGGAATAGATAAGATTTTATTAATCTAATTTAGCGGATTGTATAATTTAATAAAATCATGCTTTCCTAATGCTAAGGCCATTTTCAGATTCTTTGAAGATTTTTATGCAGTTTGATATATACATATATATATATATATATATATATATATATATATATATATAAACAAATATATTCTGGTGCAATATGGATATATGAACACGCCCTATCTGTTTCAATTATTAGTTAATGTGAGGGATTGTATAACCCCTCGCAGAGGTAGCGGCAATTTTGAGAGGGATAACCCCATAGAGCAGAAATGACACTAACATAACTTTTGGTCATGGCGGTTTGTTAAAATAAAGCATACTGCAGCCAATTTTTTGAAAACTTTTAAAATTAGCTCATTTAATACCATAAGTGTTTTAAATTTTTTAATGAGCAGTAAGGTTTTTAAATCTTGTTTTGTAACTTGATTCATTCTACTTTAGGAGACAGTCTATTATCTAAATTAATGTCTAATAATTTCTATACAGTTATTATTTTAATGTTTTTTTGGATATAGGTGAATTATCTGTAATAAAATTCATTAAAAATAAAAAACACAAAATATCTGGAAACTGCTATGAATTGTTAACGCACCTCAGGAAGAACAAGCCTAAAGCACAGGACAAATAAATATACTAACACTACTGGAGTAAAAGTAACTTACATAAATATTAAAACCATGTCCTTGGTAGATCTACATCACCCCTAAATTTTATTATTAAAACCCAGTGTTTTGGCACACTATTGAGTTAAGAGAAGATAATTCATATATATTGAAAATGTTTCATTTACATCTCTCTAAATTCACCCCACTACCACACTTTGGATTAGTTAAATTCAGAAAATTAATTACTTTAATGAATTCAAAAATAAATAAATGATAAATATTATTTAAATTTTGGTATTACTCTCATCGACCTTAAATAACTCCTATAACAAATGAGATAATTAATATTAAAAAAAAAATTATAAAACACAATATGAATAATAAATATTTTTGTTTCAGGTTATTTGATAGTTGGGCTGACATTCACAATGCTAACGCTGACAATATTTTATGAAATTCCTCAATTAAATTTTGGAGTTTTATTTTTGATGCGATCTGATGAAACCACATCTGATCCGGAAAAGGTACGTTTGCAAACACCAGGAGCAATCGGACCAAAATACACTCAGCAGCGAAATGACCAAATTAAAGGACATAAAGTAGAAACTCCAACACCTGAAGATACAACTCCAGTACATGCTAGACCATAAACTTATAAAACTTCAAATATTAAGTTAACTTAATATCCGTTACATCCACTCAATTCTATTACAGAGATATGTATTAAAAAAATTATGAGTTTTTTAAACTCCTTAGATACTATAGAAATACCATTTATTCTAAGTGTCTTCCTGTGTTAAATATGGATAAATATTAGTAAATATTATACTGATTTAAAAAGTGGTAATTGTTTTGATCATTTTCAATTATTTTTTTTTTAAGTATTGTCATGTTGGATTTATGGACTGAATAGACATTTAAAAAGTTATGAAATTATATAATAATAAATTAAAGACTATGTAAGCAAGTAAAATTTAATTACTATTTTATATACATATGCATTACATTTTTTTTATTACTGATAAAATTAAATGTATAACAACAATATACAAAAAATTATCAGTAATAAAAAAATCTTAATGCACTTACCATACAGTATACTAACACTTACTTAATTTTAGTTAATAAAAATTTTAATTAAGTTTAATAAAAAAAAATGATTTTTATATTTTTTCTATGTTGACAGAATACAATGAAACTGATATAACTGATATAATATATGGTACATATACTATTGCATTAGTTTATAATTTTTTAATCTATTTTATTATAACACATTTAATTTTCAAATTCATCTGCTTTAACTACTTTTAATTTTATTAACTTTTAATCAAATATTTAACTCTTTGGCCAATGAATGAATATTACTAAATTATGTGAAACAATAAAATTAATTTGAGCATAAAAATTTATAAATAATTACAATTCTTCAAAGAGTATGAAAAAGTTTTCATTTTCTATAAATTTATTAAACAAAACAAAAATCATGAAATATATGTAATAGTAAGGAAAATGGCCACGCATTTTACAGTGAAAATCTCATTAAAACATTCTTTTACTTATTTGTGTTGCTTTACTTTTATATTCCCACATGTTTCATTCAAAATTTACATAATACCTGACTACAGTAAAAATTTATATGGAACTGTTGCACAAAATAGATGAACACTTAACAGATCCTTCCTTCCTACTGACTATCTACAGAACTTACAACTTAACAGATATTGGATTACAATCATGATGGATACATTCCTCCTTCAAAAACAACTTAAATTCATCTACAAATGTTGAAATATTAAGCAAAATTATTAGATAGGAGTCTGGGTCATAAAATGATTTTCACTTTATATTATTATTTATTTATTACAGCAAAATTAACCACTACCACAAAAAGATGACAACCTTCCTACTGGAAAGCTCCGGCCGTATCACAAGCAATCATATTTTTACAAATATGGAATATCATTTTATTTACCATTTTATGCTATGTAGATTACTTAGGTAATCTACATTTGGTCTAATAGATACATACTGAAATTCATAGCCATTAGACAGAAAGAGAGGAATAGATGCACTAAGACAACAGGATTTTCCACTGTACCCAATTACTTTTTGAATTAAATTTTACCCAATACTCCTAATTACTTACTCCAAATGAAGTAACCTTAAGAATTCTGAAAAAAAACAAACAATTAACTAAACTAATCAAATCATGTACTCACAGTTACATACTCCTGTAGTGTAACACACTCCTTTGTTCTGAAGTGTAAAACTTCAACATTTTATCTATAAAATCAAACTAAATTTTGAATTTTTCTCTACTGTTTTTAGCTGTGTTTTTCCTTGGGCATATTTACCCACATGACCTTGGGCATATCTTCTCGCAACTTATCCACCTGTAAACAAACCAAAATTGGATGACAGGCAATGTAACATATATAAAGTATCAAACAGTTCTTACCTTCATTAATTATTTAATGAATCTCCTCCGGCCTTTAACACTTATGTTGGTGAAGGGTCCATGACCATTTAGATAATCAGAAATAAATGGAATGAAAGAATGCTTAAATCTACCAGTTATGCATCCATAATTTCCTATTTTCACCCCTAGCAATTACTATATCATATCTACCTGCTGCTGTTTCATCGTGAATAAGCTTTCAAGAGAGAATTTTCAAATCATCTGGAGGTGCATCCTGACAAATCACATAACATATTGTCAGATACTGTACGATAGGATCTAGAAACTAAAATTATATTAGCATTCACATGCAAAGTATTCCTCTAAAATAAGTAAAATTCCCCTGTAATTAGTAAAATTTAGTCACTAACAATTCAAATGGATGAATCATATTCAGTGCCAGTATATGGAATAAAGTAATCATAAATTAAAGAAAATTAATCCCCATTCTTTGTTTGTTACTGCATCAATTTTTCTTTCCTTTTGCTAAGGATACACAATTCAGTTTAATGTAATTATGCGACATTATTCTGTCTAATGTAATTGCATATTAATTCTGTAAATGATACATTATAGAAAAATGTGTAAAGAAATTGTTAAAAATTATTTATTAGCAATGTTTTGTTTCAATTATACTTCTAAAGCTTATGCCCGACTCAAGTGTGAGACACATAATTAAAACTATTTTATAATTAATTAATCTGCTATCAAAATAGTTTGCTAATCAACATACGGTATGGAGATTTGAAAAAATCATTATTTACCGTTTTACATGTGCTACTGCATATATAAGTGATTTATTGTAAATCACCATCTTAATAAAAAACTAACTACAGTAGTTTAGGTTGAACAGGCTATCTGTTAAATGGTGCTTATAGATAAATAGTTATCTTCACAATGTTCATTCTGAAAAAAAATTTTACTGTGGATGATTAACAAAATTTTTCAGTTAACCATTAAAACATTTAATCAAAGAAATTGATTAATACGAAAATGTCAAGGAATCAATGAAAAAAAAATGTAAAAGCAGAAATCAAAAAGGTATCATAAAATATACTTCCAAAGGGATAATTTTTTTCATTTCAGTAAATTATCTTGAATTTAACATGATTTTTTTTTTTTGAGCAGTTACTAAGCAGAATTAAAAATAGTTAATATATAATCACCAACATGACATTTTTGAATACTAAATGATTTTTTTTTTTAAATCAAGACATTTTGTTTAAATATTTGATAATAATGTATTTTAACATATTTTAGATATATAACCCATTAAAAATCAGTGTATATACAAAATATATTTAATAAAATAAATTATTCTTATTATATCAATGTCCGTAGCGCATTCAAATACATTATTATATATAAATTATGCTGGTTATATTAAAACTTTTTGTAATAATCATTATATTATAGGTTTCTATAACAACACAAAATG
This sequence comes from Lycorma delicatula, assembly GCF_047948215.1. NCBI lineage: Eukaryota > Metazoa > Arthropoda > Insecta > Hemiptera > Fulgoridae > Lycorma > Lycorma delicatula. Next base: position 112,044,583 of record NC_134461.1, on the reverse strand, counting down.
AAATAATATTACCACAATATTAAATGACCAAAAAATATTTGCTGTGAATAAGCTGTAGTTGGAAATAATTCATTGTTTTTAGCATTGTATATATCGCATAAAATTGTTAAAACATTTCTGAATCAGAAATTAATATTTAATTAATGATAATTTTTTATATTTTTTTGAAGGTGTCATTAATGAAATGTATTTCAAACATCTGAATAATTATAGTAAGCTGAAAAGTCTATTTATTAATTACTCTACTTATTTATAAATAAGATGTTTGGTTTGTGTCTAAACATTTAAAATGTAAAAAGGTAAAGTTAGCGCTTAAAAAATAATTAATATAAAAGAAAAAAGTATAGAATGCTTTTCCCAAAATACTGAACTAATTTATCATGTTAATGAAAAGTTATAGAGGAATATCTTTCAAATGAAGCCACTGTGGAAATATAGTGATATAATTTTGGCTACACTCAAAATAAAGGGAAGAGCTTTAATAAAATACTGCCAATTCATAATTATTATATAGTAAAACTTTATACATTTTTGAGAACCAGTTAGTCTTTTTTTGGGTCTGATAATAGTAAATTTCATTCAGATCCAACAGTAATGGTTCAAAAAGATTTTTATGCAGCTGGTTTGATAAATAGCTCATTTTTATCAAAATACATGATTGGTGCCCTTACAGAAGAACAATAATTGACATGTCATTTCTGAAAAATTCATTTACAGATTTTTTTTGTTATTTTTCATAACAGTTTTACCAATTGATTTTTTTATTGTTTTATTTCTAATCAAACAAATTATGTATTTAATGCATTATGTGATTTGACTAAACAAACATACATAACATATAATTAAACATTTTAAACTAATTATATTATGCTAGTAAAAATAAGATGTTAAGAGCCCTAAACCTTTTTACTAATGACATTTTAAAAGGGCCCCTAGCATTCACAGGTAAAGAAAAATGTTATATATCTGTATAACTAAGTAAAGAAAAAAGAAACAGCACAGATTTTTAATTGCAGCTTTATTGAGGGTTGAGGAAGAAAGAAGAGAGAATAATGTCAAACTAAAAAAAAATATTCATACTTTACTAGTGTTGAACAATCATTTAATTTACAACCAGTAATCCAGTAATGTCACCAAGGAGATTATTACCAATAAATATGAAACTTTCCATATAACATGGTAGGGAGGCATGGCTATGGTGGCTTCATGAGAAAGAACATCTATTAATGTAATTTGTGGCATATCAAATATTTTTTTTTAAAAGATACGGATAGCATGAACAATCTTTTTACACATTAAATTTTTAATATAATTATGATAAAAAGGTAAGAAATCCATCCAAAACGCATATCTATTTTTTAATGTATGAATTTATTTTTGTTACAAATACTATATTATTTTTATTAAACATATTACAATTAAAATTGATACTTTGAAAAAGTTAAACAATTTGCAAATAAATACTATTTATATTTTTGTAAGACACTATATTACAGTAATATTAAAAAAAGTTATTGTAGAATTTAGATGTGTAGGTCATTAGAAACATTGGAAATCTGAATTTACCATTAAATACATAAAAAGAAAATAAGGTACCAATTTATGCTATATTATTTATTTATTTATATTTCAAATGTTACATTTGTTGTTAGACGTACGTACATGCACATGTATGTAAATTTAAATGTAAACAATAAAAATTTATTACTGATGAATTAAATCATCTAGAAGTTATAACTGTGCATTTAAATTTAATGTTGTACTAGTATAACATATTATGTTTTTATAAATGTAAATAATACATTATACGGCAATTGCAACAAAACTCTTGCTTTTTTAATAACTATTTTAAGAAAATCTCCTTTTACATAGAATAAATCATTATTAATTCTTTATAATATAATTTTGCAAAATCCTTCATTGCAAATTTTTTTAATAGCAAAATTAGTAAAAGTAAATACATTAAACTAAAAATAAATATATAGAACTTTAAGTCTAAAAATAGTCTAAAAATGAGCTGAAAGTTTGCTCCTCGCAAACTGCTGTCCACTCGCCAACAGTCATGTAAAAAGCCATGCGTCAACCCACATATCAATTTATATATATTTTTTTTATGTATATTTTATTTTTGTTCTTGTTTTTATTTAACTTATTTTAACTACAAATAAGCTAATAAGCTAAAGTGTTGGTAAATCGTCTTCGCTGGTAGATGTCTTCATCACTAATTTCTCGTAAATTGATAGATTCTTCTTCAACATTATCAACTAATGTTCTCTCCTAATATTCATTTTCTAGTTTTTTCACATTCTCTCATATTGGTGACTAGTTTTTCTCTGTTATATCAGAATTTTTTTCTTCATGTAGCATAATCACAGCACTTAACTTGAATGTTGTGTTTTTTTTGGGCCACATATCCTTTTACGGCTACATATCTTATGCCTTGTTCTGTGCAGCTTAACTTATTAGTAAAATTCTGGTCTAAGCATTTTAGAATGAAACTGTATTTGCTTCTCCAGTAACCAAGATACTATTTCCAGTTTTGTAGAGTTTGTGGTAGTGCCTTATTGTGATTATTATGGTAAACAGAATTATTCAGCACACAACAACCGATCGCAGGGCTAGATTTGGAATTTTTTGAAGTTGATATTAAATTAAGTTGATAATGAATTTTTTGTAGTTCATATTTTTTTTACTATATTTTTTTAAAATAACAAATCGAACCACATTTAATGAATAAAATATTTTCAAAACTCATGTTAAACAATGAGTAACATTTTCAGTCATTTCTAGGACCACTTTCAGTGACTCCTCAGCTGTTCTTAATCAGGACAAAATGGTCTTTGCTAGGAAAACAAGTATTTGATAATGACATCAAAAGCTATATCACAACTATTATCTTATTGGCTTTGAAATGTGTAGGTATTTTTAATACATTATTGTTTTTTTTTTTCATACCACATACGTGCATGCTTACATTATCACATGCGCGCGCTTGACACCTGCTCTTCATCTGGTAGGTTCTGATTTTGGAATTTAATTAGGCATGGGTGAAATTCTTGTCAAGTACAACATTTTTTTTGTTTCCCTAATTTACAATAGTGAGGTGTGGCTATTAAATATTGATGCGCATGTGCCAAATTCGTACAACTGACAGCTGTGTAGCATGAAGCCTTCTCTTTCGATTATTGCCACTCCAGTTTCTGTACACACATTTCTGTACAATAGTTTCTAAACAAAAATACAACATAGATGTAACTTAAACCACCACTTCTTAAGAAAGCTTTCTCGCGTGTTAATAAAGTTCAGACAACTGCATATTAGTCGAGTTCATACAAATAATATTCTCATTAAAAACATGAATGTAGTGTTTATTCAAACCTAACGTAAATAAAAAAAATTCATTAATTTCATTTTCTAAAAATGATGATGTTAATTTTTTGAATTCCACTGGTTTGAAATTTGAACTATTACTTACTGATTATTTATGACCTTCTGAACTTTGTAATCATTTGATAACCTTTGAAATACATAAAACTGTAGTTAATGAACAGAAATAAAACGTACAATTATTTTGGAAATTGTAGACAAAAATATGTTTATATTCTATTAAAAAATAAATCAAATCTTTTTTCTTATTTTTTAATGCTAGTAGTATGATGATTATTATTCAAATGATTACGATCTTATTGTAATACTGATATACAAATGATTACAAATTAATCCTAGTAGTAATGATATAATGCTAGTATAATGATGTAATGCTTTTAATGCTAGTAGTATGATGATTATTATACAAATGATTACAATCTTATAATATACTCTTATTTGGATTAAAATTTTGATGTTTTTCAGAAGAGTTGAGTATGACCAACTATTTTACTACAATAGAACTAATAGTCTCCTGTGAGGTCGTATATTATAGATGGATTAAAGCCACAAAAATCTTATTGGGAGGGTATATTGAAACTATTTTAATATATAAACTCTATTATTTTTTAAAAAATAAATTGTTTACATAACCAAGAGTATGGTGAGTCGTGTTTAAAACATAACAATAAATGTCTATTTTGATGATTAAATAATTAAGTATAAAAATATATCCACCGAAAATAAAAATAAAATTTTCTTCTACAGTTGCTTTCTGAGTTTTAATACCTGTGTAAAAGGATCTTAGATAACCAAACTAGTGTAGTTTGTTATACTCATAAAACATTAATGAATATTGCAAAATAGTTATTCATTTAATTCTACAAATAATTGAAAAAAATTCATTAATTTAAATAAGATTGAAGTCAGAAATAATAACAGATCATTAGTATCATTTTAATATTTTAGGAAATTGATCTACCTCATCACTTTGTAAAGGCTATAATTTACTATCATTAATCAAATAACCTGTAACAAATATTCATAAAATATAAAATCAGGCATATACCTCAACCTCAAACCCTTATTAAAACTACATAATTTTATGTTAATATCTACAAATTAATGTATGCTATTAATCAGTACACTGGTATGACATGAATTTGACATTGGTATTACTGGTATCAGTTATTATGTATTTTTTATGCTGAATCTTAAAACAAAATCAGTTTTTCTTCATCAACCTCACATTTTAGTCCAAATGAGAGCAAAAAAACCTCCACAAAATATTTAAAGGCATCTCTATCTTTATCTAACGCTTTAACAAAATTCTTCATCAGGCCTAATTTTATGTGTAAAATAATATGATCTGCTTCAACAAGAGGAATATTGACAACATTTTCCTTTCCTGGGGTAAACACCCCAGGAAAGGATTTCTTTTTGGCCAGTCTTTAACTGCATAGTATTTATCTGTAGCCTGATTGTTCCACAAACACAAGAAACACATAACATTTTGTAAAGCCACTCTAGAGACCAAAAAGTAAAGGCAGTTACTTTTATATCGATTTGAATACTAGAAAATTGTGGATACTGGTGTTCTTTGGTGGTTGAGTTTCAATTATTAACCACACATCTCAGTAATAGTAAGACCTAAGACTGTTTAAGACTACACTTAATTTATATTCATACATATCCTCATTCATCCTCAAAGTAATACCTTATGGGTTCCAGAGGCTAAACAAAAAAGAAAGAAAGAAAGAAAGACCGAGAAGAAGGCCTATTGCTTACAGGTTACCAATGATTAACCAAGAGTGTTCATCATACTTAATAGCTTTTAAAATTTTTGACATACTTTCACACGTTTCTTTCATTCCTACAACATGTGCTACTGGTATAGAAGAAAACTTATTCAAGTTATGCAACAACACTGTCTTTAAGCTGCTTTTTGACAAGTCTATAAATAAACACCAATCATGAATAACAGATTCAATATCCAGCTCAGACATTAGCCCCCAAACATCATGCAGGACCAAATTAAACTAAAGTATTTCAGTAAATTTTCATTTAGACTTCTATGTATTGAAATTTTACTATCCTTGTTTAATAAATTCCATTCCTTAAGATGTAAACCTAGGAGTTCTGCATGTTGTTTCAACAAATACAAGCCACAAATTAGGTTTCTCAGTTCTGCTTGTGTGATGAGGTGAGGTTCAGTATTTGATTCTTCTGGAGTCATCAGTTGAGCCTTCTGGGTAATCAAAAATTTCTTTATTAATATCTACTGAAGTTCAGGATTCATCAGTTGAGCCTTCTGGGTAATCAAAAATTTCTTTCCAAGAAGTTGGAGCGATTAGAATCTGTAAATCAACACCATAAAGTACTGGTCTTACAGCTGAACAAACATTTTGGTATGCAGCACCGCTTTTATTGTTTGAATTGAAACCAGTAACATTTGTTAAGCAAAAATAGCAGTCATCATAATGATTAGTAGGCTCTTGCAAAACATAGGTATGCCAAAAGGTAAATGCTCTTTTTTCCTTTTAACCACTGGGTTAGTACAATGTAGCACTTTATGCTTACTACTAGTGGAGCACAGGATTTATCTTGGTCTCTCAAAGGACAGTCAAAATAATGTCTAAGTAGTTTTCAGCAGATTCAATGTTGGTCTTTGTTGACTTTTCATGGTGAATTCTCCACAAATATAACAAAATATATATGGAGAATTTTTACAAGCCCGATTTTTATTCTTTGTAAAATTCAAAATGTCAATGAACGAAAAGTAAATTGAAATATTACTGTGCAACAATCCACATCGCAAAATGCTGTAACTACAGTTACAGGACTGCATGTGCATGCACGCACACACATACAAAATCTTTATGTTTAATAAAATAATACCTAAAGTTGTTCTGTCATAAAAATCTATCACTGAATTTATGGCATCACTTATGAAACAATCTTTATATGTGTATGAAACCATGTGTATAAAACCACTAACATAACTAAAGAACACAGCAAATTTCATCACGTTGAATTAATCATTACACATCATTTGACTGTTATGTATCAAATATAGGTCTACAGCATGCATCACAATATAAATCAGATCTGAATAAGCAAACATACTTTAAATTTAAGGGGCTGTAACTTAAGAACATGGGTTGTTTCAGAATACATATTCAGATTCAGCATATAAAATACTATATAGAACACCTACTCCCTTTTCAGTTCCAAATTTTATACTGACAAAATATGTTATTAGTTGAAATATAGATTACCTTTAATTTACTGATTAACAGATTACCTTATATTGATTAACACGCTGGCTGGAGAAAACTGCATCAAAGGATGATTTGGTTGTGGTTTAATGCAAGCTACACATAAGCATACCATTTGGTTTTGTCTATTCCAAAGAGATGACTCACCACTATCTACTAGTAGACTTATCCCAGAGCTTGAGCAAAACGCACCTGTAGAGAGACCAATAAATGAATGATTGACTGCAACGAGCATTTTTACAGCAGTAGCTTGGGCATAAAAATAAGTCATGCATCCATAGTCTAAGTGGGAACAGATCAGAGCTCAGTAGAGGCGCTACATGCACAATAGGTTGGAGTTTAACAGCTTATTTTCAAAGTCTATGGTTCTCAGGTTCAAATCTAAGTAAAGGTAAGTTATTTTTATAAATATTAAAATTAGACAGTGCCAGTGAACTTTGGTGGTTGAGGTCCAATTAACCACACATCTCAGAAATAATCGGTCTGAATCTGTGCAAGACTACACTGCATTTACATGTCATAAAAATCATTATCTCATTGTGCCATGGCTTGCTCATTGTTCACAAGCAAACAGATTGCAATATGAATAATAAATAGAAAACAATTTATTATGTAGAACTGCAATAGTAAGTATGGTAAAATATGTTAAATATTAAACTACTCAAAGTACTGAAACAGTTCTGAAGTACTGAAAACTTTTATGCACAGAATTTCTCAAACTACTGTCAAACAGGGTTTTCAGTAATTTCACAAAATAAGGTGTTTCTGCTTACTCCAAAAGATCCTACAGAAAAAATTATTCTGTATTTTCAAAGTAATTCGCATATTTTTTTTGTTTTATTTTGTTAAATCTTACTGTTAACAAAATATTGTTATACTTTGATTAGAAAATGGCTGAAGTGTAAAGTACTTACAAAAACAGTGACTTCATGGTCTAAATATAAAAATTAAGTTTTTTCTGAAAAAACATGCATTTCTTGTTATAGATTATCCAGATAAATATGGGCGTCAGTGCAAGTACAAAAACATTTATATAATCTTTTGAAAACTATATACATGTTTAATTTACTTCAATCAACTTACTTTGTTATAAAAAAAAATGTTATTCTAAAAGTAAGACCTGAAAAAATGCATTAAAACCTAAAACAAAAAAATACTGTTCCAATTTATTTTGACAAGAAAATTGTGTCAAATTAAAAATATAGAATTTATGTTCACAGTTGCTTTTAAACTGCAATTAGTTTCATAATGTCAAAATTTGAGCTGTTTGAAAATGGAAAATATTATTTGTTTTGGTACAGTTCTACTTTACAAAAAAAAAATATTTTTTCCCCATTTTTTAAATTTTAATTAAAATTTGGGTAGACTTTATTAAATTCTGATTATTATCATTCAGGCCTCTGCAGCTGACAAGGCTGCTTGCACTCTTTCTTCCAGCTGCAGTCTGGGGCGTGATCCCTTCTGGGAATGTCAGACATAGAAATCCATCAAAAACCAGGTTCCATAACAGAGGACCAGGAATGGGATCCTGTGGGGTTACCCTGGTCACAGAATTTTCCACAACTAGGCACGGAATTTTCTACAACTAGGTGGGCATCCTTGAACAGAGTCGTGCGGTTAGACAAATAGTCACGCACTACGACCAGTAGGGCTTCAGGAACATTCCAATGTTCAAACTTATAGAGAACAGAACTCCAAAACAAGGAAGGAATCGCCCTTGCCCTCAGCAAGGGTATTTAAGATGGAATCTTCGGTGCCAACACTTTCCATGAAGCCATAAGTCGGAAAGCAACCCCAACTAAGGCATCCCAATAACAGGCTGTAGTTAAAAAATATTGTGATACTTATCCACATCGAAAAGCACCTGCACGAGAAATCATAATGAACAAGCAATGAGGCTAGTAGTAGTACCCATTCCACGTAACACGGGTACAAGACTTTTATTTCCTTCGTCATATTCTGGTAAACTCCAATGGATTACCGCATTCCTTTTTAGTGGGAAGTGCATCTTTAGCATATTGTAATGCAGATACTTTGGTGATTGCAGTGATGGGACTAAATAAGTTTCATGGCATAAATTATGACATCACTACAACAGCAACAGTTCCTATGTCTACGGAATTGAAAATACAAAGGAGAGTATTTGGGGACCGAGTCTAAAATGGGATACCTTAGAGCTTCAGAATATACCTGCTACTACGGGTAATCTATTGTGTAAATTATGATGTTGTTACTAATTTGTATGTTTTACCTGAAATTATCAAAAGCGGTAATGTTTATCCGCAGTGCCAGGCAGGTTAGGTTTTTCAGCTAACTAAGAAAATAAATTAGACTCAAAAAACTACTGTGAAAAAATCTAAAACATTTAATAATATATATATTTCTAATACTGAACAAGCTGGAATTGTAAATCAGGGGTTATTTGCACAACCAATGTTATATATAGGCATATGTATATTATGTATACATATAATGCATAAATATAATACGTATAATACATATACATGCATTTACTGACTCACTAACAAATAAAACTACACAACCTACTTTTGCGTACTGGAATGTAAAAATAGAAATTGAAATTGATTACAGTTCTGCATTTACTGAACCGTATTACAGTATGGTTCATCCAAATAAGCATGTATATGGTACAAATTAATTTTTAAATAATACAAATAGTATTTGGGCATACAAGCATGGTTGGTTTTAGTAAGATAACTGACAGTATACATAATGAATATCAGTTAAACAATGACATCATATGGTGAGAAAAGGGAAGTATGTCAGCCGGCAAGCAGCCAGCACCGCCACAGCCTTCAACTTTGTGTCACCAACTGCTCACTAAAGAAGGTCTTGCGAAAAAAAGGGTAAAGAACCTCTATATAAATAAACACTTTTGTACTTGTTACCCTTGTCTCATATTGCTCGTTTAAATACAAATATGTTAATATGTTATCTTGGCTTAAATGAATGTTATAAATAAAATATTGCCAACAATGGACTATTATAGAAAAGATTTTTTAAGATATTATCGTGATATAATTTAGTTGCATATCATAAGCAAATTATTTAAAAACTATAATCAAAAGTCAAATTATGTATCTGAAGAAGATACTTTACACACATATTATGAGAATGAAACTAAACCAAATTATGTACATTCAAATACTGGTTGAAGGGAAAATTCTGATACATATAAGTTGAATTTATATATTATTTACAATTTATATATATTAAAAAAAATTTATATAAAGATACCATAAATTAAAAAAAAACAAATTATATATTTATTAACAACAGGGAATATTTTTCGTCGTGACATTTTATATTTATTGACATAATCAAAAATTATGCTCAATGCCATTGGATGTGATTTTTATTTTTATAATTTAGGGAATGTTTTCCAAGTATACTTTTTATACATACGTAAAATTATTTTCACTTTGTAAACAATCATAATTAGAAATTACAATTACAGGTGTTTTGACAACAATTTTGGAGGCCTTCACTTTTACATTAACAACTAATGTATCATTGGCTAATAAAGCCAATACATCACTGATATTTCACAATACGTCAAAATACAGGATCTAGTCTACATTTGTTCCATATTATAAAACGTTTTCCAGCATAATTCATGAAAAGAAAACGTTCACTTTTGCTGGGATTATTAACATAACCTCTCTCTGTTCTACATAAAATAACCGAATCAATCAACAAAAACTTTTTTTATAGCAATAGGTTATCCTTTCAACCATACTGTAATTGCCTGTCACAATTAAACCATTTAGTCATATATATTAGAAAATTAATTCATTTGTATCGATATTTTGGAAAAAAGCATCTCTAATATAATTTCAATAGATCTTTAACAGTAAGATATAAATTTTTAACTTTACTGAATAATCATATATTTTATTTCTTAATCTATTAATAGCAATCTCAAAATTCAAATTATTTTTGATTGTAACTATAATATTATATTTAATATAATATTTTAGGTATTACCTAAAATATTATATTATAAAATATATATACTAATATACCTAAAATATTATATTATAAAATATATATACTAATATATAATTATATTATATATTATTAAAATATTATATTATTACCTAACCATACATTTGTATTTACTATAATTCCTAATGACACTGAACACAGTGTGTGCATTACTTGGATGATTTCCTCAATCCTTTGTGCATGGTCGCATTCTCTTTGGTTATATGAGCCTACCTTGAATGTTTTTCTAACTAATTCAGCAGCTTGAACTGAATGACATCTGTGATAATTTTCACTGGAAACTCCCCTTGACACAGTTAGCCAACGATTTCATTGATGCTTGCTTGTCTAATATGAATCCTTTTTGAGGTAAAAAAGGACCTAGAAGGCCCATAAAGACCCAAGAAAAAATTAATTACAACCAAACTTCTGAAGTTTGGTTGTAATTAATAATGCCTTCACAAATTTTTTTAATGTCATTTTTACATTATTTTCAAAGTAAAATTACACTTTTATGTTAAAATTAAATTTTATGTTATAAGTTGTTTCCAACCTATGAACAAAATAGTCAATTCATGCTGTTAAAATTTTTTTCACAATTCAATCTATTTTGTTTTTTTAATAAAGTTAAATTTTTAATTTCCAAATTTATAATTGAAAAAATACAACTTAATTAACCATTTAACAAAGTTTTCTTACATTAAACCCAAAAACTTGTTATTTTTACCCCATTTTTTGTGTTTTACATCAGAAATCTTTAAAACTAATGGAAGTACAGTTCTGGGACCCATTTTTAAAATATTTTCAACTCAACAACCATAAGAATCAACTACATTCGCCCCTTAATTTACCTCCCTAGAATTTCAGAAGTTTTCATTTTCCTGGAGAACCGAAATCCATTTTCAGGTATATATTCATACAAATCTTTTTTTTCCTTTTTTTAGCTAAAGAAACAGCTCCCGAGATATTGGTGTGTAGTTTTGAATAACTCTGTATAATTTAAAACTAAGAGTGACAATTGCATGAATTGCACCTTTCATTTCATTTCAACCCATTCCATTATCTCAATGGATTATTAAAAATAGTACTTCCTGTAATAAAATGTATATTTACATTTTTGCAAATATTAACATTTATAAATTGACAATACTTGAAAATACATCAACAAATGAAAATTTTATAAGCCAAAATAATTATCTTAAAATCTTTTCAAAAATAATCTTGTTTAGAATGTTGAATACAGTTTCTGAACATTTAATATTGCTGAACTTGAAAGGGAGTAAAACCAAAGATGAGTTTGAAGAAATTCTTAATGGAATGGTTTTATTACTAGAATAGATTCATTATGAAAAAAAATGTAAAACAAAGGTAATGAAATGAGATAGAAAGGAAGGTAAAGAGGAAATAAATATAAAAACAGATGCAGCAAATGTTGCATATTTTATTTGGATGATGAAAATAGTACTGAACTGCTCAGCTAAACTGATACTGGAAGAATACAAAAAATCTAGGTATCTAAAAGATTTATCAAAATTAACTTTACTGAGATATCATAACTTTATATCTAATACTAACGTTTCCAGAAAGTTAGTATTATATATACTACTTCAAATGCTGTCTGTCCTGTACATGGATTTTTAATTCTAAGTGATGGAGTAAGAAGCACAATCAAAGTAGAAAGAGTTGGCAGTTTCTTTTATAGAGCAAATGCTAAGGGAATTTATGGTAGACATAAAACTTTGTCAAATCATTTTAGGAAAGTTCATTGTAAAAAAAAGGTTCTTGAAGTCCTTTAATACAATCCTGGGATTTCCCTCTGTGGAGATGCAGGAATGATAATGCAATGTGTTTTCATAGAGCCTCAATGTCCATGATCCTCATCCCAAGATAGATTCTTTAAAAGGGCGAGATGGGGAGATTAATTAAACAGGAAAACTTATGTACTCCATAGTACTCACTTTATCCTAGTATTCCTTGGTGTTAGAAAATTTCCTGTAGATTTTGAAGATAAACTCGTCATTCAGTGACGATAAACAGTTTCAGTGACGATAATTGGACTTCATGCAAAACACATATTTGAATACAACACTGTATGAGTTAAAAAAAGGCTTATATAACTTTAGATACTAGTTGCAATATACAGTGCACTGGGATAGTTTTTCCAATCATGTTATGATCATTACCTATGGTGTTTAATCTCTAGAATAAAACCAGAAATATATGTCTTCTCCAAAGAATCCACATGGTTAATGTATCATTACACAGAAAAAAAACACTGCTGGAAGAATTCAGGATGTATTTCGGAAGCGTATTGGAAGGACAAATGGCATCAGATGATAAAATGATAGTAAGATGTTGAGATGATAGTAAGATATAAGAGCATAAGATGTTTGTAAAATTATACAATGATGGTAAGATGGAACGATGATGTAATGGAATAAACTGATTAGATGATGGTGGTAAGATGATAAAATGATATTAAGATAAGATGGGTAAAAAATAAAGACTTCTTTTCCTGGACGAACCACTCTTTCGCATTATCACTGCCCAAACACAATATAACCCAGCAATGTAAAAAATACATCTTCAAAGGAAATACTTTGAAATTAATTTCATAATGTATTAAAAAAGGAAACTTCAAAGAACAAAATTAATATCCAGAATACGTCAAATGGTATTCACAGATGATAAGGACTGTATAAATAATTAAAAGATGCATGGCCTTTATAAATCGCAACGGATTTGATAACATCATTGCATTGTTCAACATACTTTGCATGTTAGTCTCTAGTTTAAACTTGCCACACAATGCCACATAACAAATACAATCCACAAGGATGTGGTACACTGTTAGTTGGCAATGGCAGTATGCCAAACAGGTGCAACTGTTTGCGTCATCAGATATCCATGAGCGATTCTAGATTCCCCTATTTGAAAAACTGTAAAGAATAACCTCCTCTCAATGATTATTTCTGCATCTACCCAATGGGTATTAGATAGAACTCTCAGCATATCTAACATTTTACCTTCAGTTCCTTCAAATATGTTACCCATGTTAGTCATTGGTCAAACCACACCTACAAATTTAACCCACATGCATGCCTCTACTGATTCACCATGTAAATACAGATGAGGGTATATATGTTCCCTGAACCAGGAAAAGCAAATGAAATGAGAGGTTGTTTTGAAACAAAAGTGCGGTATCTGGGAGGTGTGAAAACATGAAATTATCATTACCAAGTAAAGTGTCACGAGAATTATTATATAAGGCATACCTTAGCTCATTATAAGAAAAGAGTAAGTTTTGCTTGTTTCCAATCACCAAGGCATATTTTTTACCTCCAACTTATATCCCAGGCTGATATAAGTGAAACTGTCCTAAATAACCTTCCAAATTTGGTCGCTACATCAACTGGCACTAACAAAATTTTCCCTCTTTGCAGTTCAATCAGCTGGGATGACTGTACTAACCCACACGGTTCAAACCTTTCTCTATACAGCAGATGATAATGAAATTGATTCAACGTAATTCAACCAAGATTTCCATTTAGCACAACAATGGCAATGCAGAAGGTGCAGAACAACAATTTAGTCATCAGATTGAAATTACAAAAAGCGCTACACCAGTCCCTTAATGCACAACTGCAATTTTCATCCCATTGAGGAGCAGTAGATCATCTTGGCTTTCCAGATGTTAAGGGATGAATTCGTTCGCACCATCGAGAATTTGGTGTGTAAACTTGGAAAGTTGGTGGATCGCGTTACCTCTCTTGTCATACTGGTCAAAGGAATCCTTATACCTGTAGTCCACTTTCTGAACCTCCATGGCTGTCTCTAAGGTAAGTCACTATTACAGACTGAGATTACAATCAGTCTATGATCGGTAAGATGTGCGGGTATGGTTGCTAAACATAAGGACCGATCAATGCACGACAATGTATCTGATGAAGATGATGATGTGATAGATGTATCACATCGATGTTTTCATGTATCATTGACGTGATACGCCATTCAATAGGCAGAGATATGTTTTGCTTCAGTGTCAGTGGATCGACTATATTGCCTCGGGGAGAACATGCTGATGACCTCTAAGAAAGTGATGGGTGTTGAAATCAATTATTAGGCAAAGTATAAGAATTCAGGGAAGCAGACTGGACAGATCGATCATCCTCACTGATAACAGAATTTGGAGGAAGGTATAAGTTACGGATATTCATTTTGAATGGTGCCAATATCTTCACTGTGACTGCAGGGATGTTTGTCGCTAGGGGAATATAAGTTTCCGCAATTACGCCTTAAGGAAAACAACACCTTCACATCCTCTTCCCTCAGTTTGGTGGTCGCATCTTTCACAGATGTTTGCGCGAAAGGGCACATCATCCTGGGGACAGAGGTGAGTATCCTGTAAATATTCCACTGAATAATATTCTTCAAACCTTTAAATCTCTTCAAATCTGTTTTTGTTGGTTTTTTCAAGTGGGCTGACAACCACTTAAGGATTTTGTTTGGAACTGCCATATAGTTCCCACAAGTACCAGCAATTTAATGACCACTCCAGTAAAACATGTGTGTACTGGAGCTACGGCTTAATACAACTGGGTTCACCCGGGTGTCCAGAGGACATCATTCAGGACTCACTATGTAGAGCCATCCACCCAATGACACAATATTTTCCACCTTGGGTTACGATTGCATTTCATAAAGTGTTGCAACACCTGTTGCTAACTGTTGCTAACCACAGTGGTTAGATGTTTGATGATGGCAAAATTATACAATAATGGTTAAGATGGAATGATGATGGTAGGATAACATGATGGTAAGATTGTATGATAATAAGATGATGGTAAGATCATAACATGTTCATAAAATGGAAAACTGATTGTAAGCTGAGGTGATAGTTAAATTTTTTTTTTTTTTTTTGTTTGGGGATGAAAAACGCCTGAGCGTTAAATAAGGTTATGGTAAGATGATGAAATGATGTTAAGGTAAGACCATAAATATGAATATAAGATGATGGTAAAATTATGATTAAAAGATAAGATGATGCTAATAAAACAAGATGGTTCGGCAATCATAAAAGTTCATGGGAAGATTAGATGATGTTAAAATTTTAAGATGATGGAAAGTTTATAAGATAATATAGGGTGATGGTGATAAGAAGATGATTCAAGATATGTGAATCAGTAAAATGCATGGGCCCTATATTTTGTATGGTTAAGTTAATGCTTTGCTATTCTCCCCAAAGGTAGTATCGTGCATACCACTTCAAATGCTATTTGTCCTGTACAAGAACTTTTTATTCTAAGTGATGGAATAAGCAGCAGAATGAAAGTAGAAAGAGAGTTGATAAACTTGTATATTTTCAGTGATATATAATTGGACTTCATGCAAAATACACATGAGTACAACATTCTGCAAGTCAACAAGATTTATACAAATTTAACTACATTAGCTCCTAATGCACAGTGTTTTGATCACCTTAACCATTTTGACTATTTGTTAACCAACAGCAAACCGCATTGCAAGTAATATAATATTCCATGAATTTCTTCAACACTTTTAAAGAAATAAAGAGATTCTTCTTGGATCTATATGCCTTGGCACTGGAATAGTTCTTCCAATCATGTTATAGTGTAATCACTACCACTGGTGTTTTCTCTCAGGAATAAAGCCAAAAATGTATGTCGACTGTAAAGAATCCACCCACACATTTAATATAGATCAGGCTCTTTTGCTTGGTGAAAAAACCACTGCTGGAAGAACCATTACTGGATGGAATGATAATGGAAAGCTGACGGTAGGCCCTCAAGAAAGGTAGCATTGTGCATGTAACCTCAAATGCTGTCTGTCCAGTACAACGCTTTTTATTCTAAGCAATGGAAGAGGGAGTACAATGAAAGTAGGAAGAGAGTTGGAAGTTTCTTTAATACAGCAAGGGGCACTTGGAATGGATATTTATAATATATTTCTTTATTTATGTATACCCGGTTACAGAGCAACAGTACAGTGACATGATGTCAACAGTACCCTGCAAAGATGCCAAGGCACTTGTGTACAATCTGGCGTGTAAGTGTAAATGTACCGGTAAATGTGTAGTCTTGAACAGACTCTGGCCAACCACTCCTGAGATGTGTGGTTAATTGAAACCCAACCATCAAAAAACATCGGTATCCACAATCTAACATTCAAATCCATATAAAAGCAACTGTCTTTACAAGGTCTTGAACCTTAGAACTCTCAACTTCAAAAATTAGCTTATTTTGCGACGTTTAACCATTAGACTCCTGCAGGAAGTAACCCACCGGGTTGGTCTACTGGTGAACACGTCTTCCCAAATCAGCTGATTTGGAAGTCGAGAGTTACATCATTCAAGTCCTAGTCAGTTATTTTTACACGGATTTGAATGGATATCTGTGTTCTTTGGTGGTTGGGTTTCAATTAACCACACATCTCAGGAATGGTCGAACTGAGACTATACAAGACTACACTTCATTTACACTCATACATATCACCCTCATTCATCCTCTGAAGTATTATCTGAAAGGTAATTACCGGACGTTAAACAAGAAAAAAAAGAAAGGGTAAACGCCAAGTGGAATAGAAGACCAGGAACTCTCTCAAACCGTAAACCATGCTTATAATGGATGCATTTACATTTAATGGATTCAGGGAAAATAAATTAAAGAAAGGAAATTGTGACTTTGTGATAAATCCCAGGCAGCAAAAGCAGTTAACTACAGCTGCCCAATATCTGTATTATGAAGCTTTTCAAGACAAATGGAAGGGAAAATATAAAAACTGGTTAGATTCAGCACCATCATGTAACTGCTTTTGGAGAAATAAAAGCAATCTTCAACAATAGCAGAATGGGTTTCTATTGCCTGGATTAAAATTCCAAATGTAATATCTGCTCCTTAACTACTTAAAAATCTCAGCATCACAAAATGCCATGGATGGACCAGAAGACAACCTAATATGGAATAATGATGAGCCGTTTCCAGAGACAGGAGTGACAATTAAACTAAGTGTTTATCTGATTGTAATTAATATTAATTCAATTTAGATTACCTGAAAATATAAATTTATTATGAAATTATTTTATGTATAGCAGTATTTCAATTTTATTTTTACTAGAAATTAGCTTATCAAATTATCTTTGTAAATAAATTTTATTAATATCCCTTTATTTATTTATTAACCTTTTCAAAAAGTTTTTTTTAAAGTTTATGATTCAGTTTAGAATCTGGGAGGGAGCAGCTTAGATTCATGCAAATAAAGTATACTGAAAAGCAGGCAACATTATCTTCAATTTAATTTTAAAATCCAATACGTAGTAATATATATATATATAATACACAGCAACTCTAGTTGCTGTGTATACATTTTAAGAAATAAACTGCCTATCTTTAATTAAATTAACTTTATGGTAACACATCTTATGCTTAGTTGGTGTTATTTTAGTATGTAGTCTACCATCATCACGAGATCAACCATTGCAGTATGTGCAGTCTACCAATCATTGTGTATATAATTTGTGTATACTCATTGTTAATTAGATAAGTAAAGCAAGCATTAGATTGTTTGGTTAAGTTATGTTGATATCGTAAGAAGTTTAGCACATGAAAACTGTTACCTAACAAACTTAACCTAAAACTCGCTCCACCTGTTAACCTCGTCTAATTAATATTAAACATACAAATTATATACAATTTACAATATTAGTTTACTATTTAGAATAAATTAGGTTGGGGCGTTCCTACTTCAGACCTTGTGATAATGTGGAACTGTATACCAAAGTAGCAGCACTAAGTTTCTGCAGCAACCTAACCAACAGCAAGCCATAAACAATGTGACAGATTAAAATAATATTGGTATATAGCAAGATGAGGTAGTTAAATTACACACAAATCCAATTTTACAAACTAACTCACCACAATCTTCAGATTTACATTCACATTTAGCAATAACAGACCTAGCTTCACATTTTCACAATAACAATATGAACATATTTGTATGTTAACAACAAAGGATATAAAGACAATTTAAATAAAATTCATTATTTGAATAATTTCAAATTTAAATCTTGGAGCTCTTTCAAAACCAAATTCAAAAAAACCAGCGAAATTTAACAGCACCACATTTAGTGCTCTCATTGATTGTCTCTTATTAAGCCTGAATAAAAGGCGGCTCAAATGCAGGTAAAGTTATTAAAACTGTCTCTGTTAACAAAGCATAAAGTGAATTTTTTAATAATTTTAAAGATTAAAATATACTGCATGTACTAGAGAGAAAATAATCTCAATTAAAATGGTAGTTTCTTTATATGTAAGGAAACTAAATGTTTTTGGGTCATATTGAATGATACTTTGTATTTGGTTAGGCAGTAATTTTGGTTAGGCAAAATCAGACTGGGATACAGAATCAGACTAAAACAAACTTAAAAAATGACTAGATTCTAGATGCTATTTCAGACCCATATCAAGATAATCTAAATCTTATTAAAAAAAAAGCAAGCAGTAAAGACTGGATCTCCTTTGAGAAAACAGAATTTATGATGACTAACAAACCAGCCGCAAAAAACTAATAACGGCATATGGGAAAATAACAAAACCAAAGAATTCAAATACCTATGGGAGATAATTGACAGTCAGTCTCCAATATCAATAAACGCAACTAAGACACTCTTAGTTTGCGTAGTGTGTTTGTATAGTGTATACAACAGTAGTTTGTCCAGAAATTACATTGCAGCTAAATGTGTGTTATTTAACAAGAAATTTCTAATTAATAAATTTAAAAAAAAAATAAATAAATAAATAATACTCAGAAAGGTCCTAGGGCCATCAAAGATGTAGAGAAATACGGAAGACACAATAATGAATTGTATATGAAGATAGAGAAAATACCAGATACAATGAGAAAAAGAAAAAAAGAATCGCTTTCTAGTCACCTACAAAAAGCCTAACATGCTAGTAAACAGGCAATTTACACATTTTAAAAATGTTTAAATCTGAAACAACTAAATCACACAAACTGAAAGAGACATAGACAACTCAAAATAAACAAGAAGTCATTTAAGAATGTTTACCACTGAGTAAAAAACAACAAAACATCACAGCTTTCCTAGAAAACTAAAGCAATGGAAGTGTAGCTGGATAAAGATAGAAAAGAAAAATACTGGGAAATGATGTAGATATTAAAGAAAAATTAAAAATTAATTGGTTGTTCTAACACAGTCAATACAGGCTAAAATGAAGAAAAACAAAACACTGATTTAACTGACTTAATTTTATGGTTTTTTTTTTTTACATATTCACAAGACCATTATTCTAAATATTAATATTACCATTACTATACCACTATAACTACCATTACTATACTACCATTATTCTATATCATTAACCTAACTTCACTTCTTGTTTTAAATTAACGTTTCAACAACATTTTTTGACATTATTGACAAGTGCTGTTTTTGTAATAAATGAGAAAATATATCTTAAGAATAAAATACAAAACTTATATGATGTTAGTTTCATTGGCCTCAAATACATAACATTTTAATAAGTTGTATATTTTTTTTTTTTTTGACACAAAAATAATAATACGTGTTCCCTCAAAACAATGAATAGATGTGTTGAATGTCTGTAATTGATTTAAAGACAGATGTGCTATCTGTGACTATCTAAGACAGCCAGAATACATGCAGCGCGCATGTATTCTGGCTGGCCACTCAGTAAAAGCTGCTAAAATGATTATGAAATAATTTTTTGTAGCATGTGAAAACATTCCATGCGTGACCGGGATTTGAACCCAGAACCTCGAGATGAAAGGCAGAAATGCAACCACTCTACCTCTGAGATTGGCTTATACAAAATAAAGTATCTGATGTTAATTTTATTCATTTTTCTTTCACTGTTATTGGGAGGCCAATTAAACAATAAATATAAAATTTAACAAACTCGACAAGAATATAACCTTAATGTCTTTGATTTTTCTACATCTACTGGGACACTGCTTGGATATGCTTTTTCATTTGGAAGATTAATTACTTCATTTTTAAATAATGAGTTTTTAAGTTTAATCATTTTGAACTGAAAGATCATTAAGATGAATGGTCTCTATACAACCAATGTCATTTCTGAGTTATATCAATATTGAGAAACTAAAAGACACTATTTTATTATATACCTCTAACCAACAGTTCTGCAAAGAAACAGGTTATTTTATAAAACCAGCTTGACTGTTATTTAAAAACTATATCTATTTTTACATGTTTTATAATAAACTTTCTAGTTATATTAAAGGATTCTATCAAATGAGCATGTTCAGAAACTGAATACATAAACTATTATCAATTTTTTTTAAATTATTCATTCAAGCTGAAATTCTCCTGTCACAGCTCAAGCACAAGTGACCTTGTATAGAAAATCGTGATGAATAGTTTCAAATCTATACATCAGTGCCAAGAGAAAATGAACAACTGTGTTGGTTTTGTTTGGCCTTGGAGAATAGAAATGTTTTATACAAAAAGGAATTACAGTATTATTACAGTCTACTAGGAACAAAATCTCATTTGGGCAATTCTCTGACACTGTTCCATGAAAAACAAATTTCTGTTTTCCCATCTTTAAAGTTGTGAATCTCAAACACTCTTGCACTAGGTTTGGCACAAATAAAAAACTTCCTTCTCTGAGATTTTTAATATTTCTAAATTTTGCATATATCTAAATAAATTACAGCAACTTCACTATTGGATACTCAACCCTAAGTGTTATGTTTGTTTGAAGCTAGTAACTTTTTAGCATGATGCTGTTTCTTATTATATATATATATATATAACGTTCAAAAATATATATATCCATTCAAAAATATAATAATATAAAAAAATAATATAAAAATATATAATATATACGTCCATTCAAAAATATATATATATATATTAAGGTTAAGGCTGAATTTAATAAACAATTCTTTCAGCTTAAAAATTTATGTTAGAATTTTCATCCATTATTAACTTATCTAGTTGTCTTAAACAAAACTTTAGTACAGCATGAATGCATGTATAGGATTTTTGATGCTATATAAAGACCATACAACATACCTATTCTCCTGCATTACTCAAGTTAATATAATATACAAAAGTTTTGATTTGTTGGTTTTTATTATTCCTCTGACTTATGACTTCTCTTTGTACAGAATTTACTTCGATTAATGAATGCAAACAGACAACCAGCTTATTTTTATTAACATTATTTTCTTTTAAATGTTCATCTTGTTGAGTAACATTTAAGTATTTCATTTAAAAAAAACTGAAAAAAGATCACACTTGTTAGAAACATAAACCAAATTTATTACAAACCGAAAATAACACTGTAGCTAAGTCAGGCAGATCAGTAATACAAAATCGAACATATATTATTTTGTAAACTCTTTATACATTACGTACTAGAAGCCCATAAATTTTCGGAGACAATTGTTATGTTACGTTATTAGGTATAATAACATTCAACATTCGCAAATTTTAACAAACTATATTTGATAAGTAACTGATACAAATGAGTACCTCATAAGTAAATGAAATTAAATAATCTACGGCTTTTAAAAAAAAAATTGTATTTACATTACAAAAGCACGGCAAAACTTCGGTTATGTTTTAGTAATAACCTCAAAAACTTAATATGCTCCAACTTATATTTACACAAATGAGTTAAGTTCTAAATAAAAATTCAAAAAGCTAATACACTTTTAATATATAAATATATAACTTGACAAACACTTAAAAACCTTTTCTGTTGCACAAAATTTTCTTTATAATTTACATATTTTTCACCTTGATTCGAGATTTTTTTTACATCTCTTTGGTATATACTTTTAAAGGCACTTGTGCATTTCAAGAAGTACCGCAGTTGAAAAAAAAAATGTTTCTCAAAGTGATGGATTTTAGACGTAATTTACGCGCTGATTACGAATGTGTTATTCTTTTTAGATCGATATTTTTTTAGATATTTATGATTTTATTGATTTTTGTGAAAAACTTTTTTACCAGTTATGACTTTGATCGATTTTAGTTAATATGCTTTTTACTTTATTGAATCTAATTTGCAGTTCATTATCAAAATATGACCTCAGTGTAACTTCTAAATGAGGAAATGAAAGAAGTCATCACTAAGTCCAAGTCAGGTATACAGAGGAATGTTGTTATTACAATATTAACAATGTAATGATATTTTCCAGGTGGAAAAACAGTTGGATCAAGTATCACTTTTTTTTAGCAAAAGAATACTGGAAGCTACATCCAACTTTTGCTCTGGATAGCGTGTCATAATTTTTCAAGTTTTATTGTTAACAGAAAATTTTATTTTTAAGTGTTATGGCATGAATTGTGTCGCTGTCTTAGAATATTTTTCAAGAGGTTGTCTGCTTAAACTACTTTGTTGACTGTGAAATGGTCTATTTCATAATTACCTTTATTTTGATTCAGAATGAGATAATCGTATATAACTTGGACTTGTCATTTGCAGTTAGAATTTGATTCAACTTATCATCCTTATATTAGTTACCTATCATGTTAGAAATGCCAGAATTCTTGCAATTTGACTGTTCTTATGCCTCATCATGCTACTTCTCATATCAAATAATTGAATCCATCTCCTATCTATATTGTAAATCATCACATTTTTACTACATACTTCACAATTCTGTTAATGAATCATTGAAAAAAAAATCATTGAATCATTGAATCCTATCATTGAAAAAAGCAATTATTATGATTTTACATTTTATTAATTTACATACTTTACAGCAAATAACAACTGCAAACATTAACAAATATCAATACAGTGGTACTTTTTAATAACAAGTAAATAAAGACACTTAAAATTGGTAATCAAAACTTATCTCGACACAAAATTAATGGAATTTACAACAACAAAAAATAATTTAATTAAAAACAAAATAAAAGAATCAATAAATTATCAGCTGCCGATAAGTCAAAATTTTTTAAATGAACATGTTTGCTTGACATGTTTGTTTACATTCATTGCTTGATTGTCAGAAGGTAGTTTATTGATATCTAAAATAAAATTTCTAAGAAAAAATAATAAAGGAAAATCACAAGCAATGTACAATTTTATTTAGAGCCAAACATCTTTTATGTACTACAATTAGAATATCAGAAAAAACAAACCTGTATAACAAATGGAGTGATGCAGCAGTGATACCTTTTTTCAGCCTTTTAAATTTGAAGTGAGATAAACAATAAAAGAATTAAAGTACTAATTAAGGTAGAAGCATTAATTTAATGTTAAAATTTAGCAATAAACTTGCCAAACTAAGTGTAATAAAAGTTAGATAGATTAATTAATGTATGAATTTATAATTTCAAAAATAATAGATCTGAATAAAATTAAAGCAATGAAATTCTTTAAGAAGATAAAGAGTTATAGTGATGGATAGAAAAAGAAGGTATGGCATTCCAGTTTTCTATTACTGGCTCTAAAATTGTGAATCAACCCGGAAAAAATTATTAATATAGAAAAGATTTTTCTCTTACCTTGGTTTTAAACTAAATACCATGATATATTTCAGTAATTATAAAATATTCAATGTTACTTATTCTTTTGACTTTTTTAGTGTATTTTTAACATCATAAATGCATGAAATAAACTTTATATCAATAATACAACCTGTTACAAAAATTATTATTCTTTCATCTCAATCTAATTACAGAATTTATTGTATTTTGGTTTCCATGGTTTTGAAAGCATTTTTACCATAAAAAAAGAAAACATGATTGGTATTAGTTAATAGTTTATTTACAATTACCTTACTTAAAAAATAGATGAACAATATTATTTAATTTAGAATAAATTTGCAATTAAAGAGTGTAGTCTAAATTATCTATAAAAATAAAAACGAAAACGCATCAAACTAATCTTCTAAATGTAGAAAATGCAGGTATGAGATTTCTATTTGAATAAAATCCAGTATTATATAACACTAGCTAACAATATTCATTAAAAAAAAATGAGAGATTAACTTATTCTAAGGCAATTCATATAGCATCATTGTAGTTTTACAGAATACTAAATAAATAGTGATAAGGAAGTTGCCATTCTTTATTCATTCATTCATAGTGTTCTGCCATTAGGGCAGGTCCCTATCATGGCTGCTGCTCTCCTCCTTATCATTTGCAAACCTCCTTGTTTCAACATATTTTCCCTTTTTGATAAATCTATCCATCATTTGAAATCTCTTTCTTCCTCTTCCTTTACTTCCATTCACCAAGTTTTCTATCGCATCAACACCTTTTTCTCATGGAAAGTTTAACTGATATTCTTGTTTTAATTTCTACTGTGCAAGTCAGATCATCAGTTATAAAGCTCCTTAAGTAGTGAAATTTCTTAACCTGCTCTAAAACTTCATTCCTGAAAGAATGGGTTTCCCAATCTTTTATTAAAGCTTTCAATTTAATTTGCTCAATTTCTAGGTCAGAAACCAGATTCTAACAGTCTTGATTAATAAATATTTGATGAATTTCTATTTATTAGAAGGTTTTCTGGTCATGACAAGAACTAATCTCCAATGATAGAAAATGACCAGAAGTCTATTTTTACCAATTTTCCTGAAATGGATGATGATGTAATTGAAAGTTTTAATTAATTGGTTAATAAAACTTGTTAATAATTTCACAGATTGTATAACAAAGTGTGGCAAATGCCATAGAAAAAAGGTAAAACAATGCCACATAAAACAACAAAATACAGATGCGTGCAACCTATACTTATTAACTGACATTTATCATTTCAGATTACACTAAAACATAATTTATATTATTTGTTTTATGGATGTAACATTATTATAAACACAATGACATTATTAATACATAATATTCAACAAAATATTTTATGTAATACCTACAGATATTATTTCTCTTAGATACTCAATGATATTGTTTTTATACTCTTCCAATCACATTTGTAGTAATTTTTTATAATTTATTTTGTCTCTTTAACCGAGATTTTGTCTGAGAGTGAGTTCAACTGCCAACCTATCAGTTGCACTATTGTGTAAAGCACATTGTTATTATCAACATCAAAGTTTGTCTTTACTTTTTTTTTATACAATAGTTTTAATATAGATTTTTAACAAACATTGACTGAATGGCATTTGAATTAAGGATATTACAATGATAACAAATAAGAAAGAAGAGGATAATTTTTTCTAATCATCATGTATCTTAAACTTACAGCATTCATAACTATGCTATATACAGGCTACACAACAAAACCCTCTACAAAAACACTGCTATGATTAACTTTAAAAAAAAAATATTTAGTAAAAGCCAAACTACTACACAAATTTCAAAACACAAAACGATAAGACAAATGGTAAAATAAAAATTTTTAAATTCTTTTTTATATTTACTAGGTACAACATATGGTATGGGTTCCGTGAAAAAACATTACATTTTTTTAGTTACAGAAAAGTTTTATTTGTGATATAAATGACATAAGGTTTTTTTTTTTTTTGAGAAAGTAAGTTTAAATAACAAAGATATTAAAGAAAATAGAAGTTCTCATGATGTTTATAAATTAAATCTTTAATTTTTGTATCTTCTTATGACTGTAACATTCAAACTTCCTTTATGATATTTTTAGACAATCTTGTTCTATACCTATGCCATTCAATCATGACTTTTTTTCAATGAATTGTTCTGTAAAAAATATTTAAGAACATCTTGTTTTTTGTAATATTGGTCATATTTTTTAAATTTGAATATTTTTTTGTTGGATTCAGCGGATCAAACTAAAATGTGGCTTCCAATAACTATTGTATGTATAAAAATTGCATAACTGGTTTGGTTTTATCTGTTCTTTTATCATTATTTCAGTTGTACGGCTGGGAGCAATAACGTGGTAACCCACTGAACCCAAATTGTTGGCAAAATGAGGGTATGTGTTCTACAAATCACTACTAAATGTATGGATTTTCAGATTTTGTCTGTATGTTAATACAGGGTTACTAACCAACTCTGTCAAATGAAATCGCATATTTTTTCTCACTATGATTATTTTTAGTGGGTTACCATGATATGTTTTAAAAATATTTAACTTGTATGTCTTACCATTAGCAATAGACTGCACTTTTTGGGGTTAAATAAACTGCTGTTTCTTTGTTAGAAAGTAGAAAGTTTTTTATTAATACATAATACATAATAAAACTTTGTTTCTTTAACATAACCTTAAAATAGAGATTTTAAATATAATTTCAAAATTAAATTGAAAAATTACAAAATTGTTGTTATATTTGCATAATATCTTTCACCTTTGAAACGTCAATTTTTCTTGTGATGCATGTTTCTGAGGGATCAATGATTTGCTTACAGTTACTTGTTTTCCCTGGGGCACAGACTTACTTTAATTTTGTTAGAATTACTATGTCTTATATTAAGCTTCCTAGGCTCTTCAGATGAAAATGAGTAACTTACAGTTTTTCCAAAGTACACTGGTTGCTTCTCTTCATCTTTAGTTCTGAAAGTAAACTTTGATTTTAGGTCTGAAAAACTATAGAAGTCTTTTGTTTTCATATGATTAACAACAAATTTATTTTTTTAACAGGAGTTTTCTATAATGCTTACCCATTGTTCAGGAGTATAAACATCTTGCCACAAGTCTACTGATTAGTTCTCAATATACCAAAATCCTGTCACTTGTAAGTAAGGTACGACCTGATATTGGGAAGTAGTGCATTAATGTTCTCAATCGGCCAGTTGCTGCTAAATATGACCAAAATGATACCATGGACCAATTCTTGTTTTGGCCGCTACAGTTGTTATTTATTAAAACCAGCTTCTCACTCTTAATATCATATTTCTCAAAGTGTGATTTTAGACAACTGTCAGTTTCTTTGTAACCATGTTCTGCTGCAGACTCATCCCAAAAATAAAAGTAGCCCTAATCAGTTTTGCAGTCACGTATGTTAGGTTGTATCCCCCATAACTTTTAGCAGTAAAACGCAGTGCCTGGTGCTTAGCTTAGGACGCGGCAAGGCTTGCTGCAGATCAAAAGTTGAGTTTCTTCAGCATTCTTCTATTCTTGTCAAAAGACACAAGCTTTACATTACAATCTTCGCAGAATTTTTCCCAATAATAATCATATATGTTTGCAAAAGAGTACTCATGACCGAAATAAACTTTGTCTGGGTTGTCTTTCCTACTGTAATGATTTAGGAATTAGTTGTAATTATTTAGGATTTTGTATTTAGGAATTCCATTTACATGGAAATGTCCTTGTATATTTACTTCTTCTGGTATCAAAGTCTCCTTTTATCTAATGAAGTATTCAAACTGTCTGACATTTTTTTTTACTAGCAATTCTATTTGCCCTGTCAACTTTTGTAGGTCTTTTTACAAACGTTTACTTAAATAGAACTTCTTAATAAATTTTGATTTGTCCATGCAAATAAAAATTT
Organism: Lycorma delicatula; assembly: GCF_047948215.1. Taxonomy (NCBI): domain Eukaryota; kingdom Metazoa; phylum Arthropoda; class Insecta; order Hemiptera; family Fulgoridae; genus Lycorma; species Lycorma delicatula. The sequence goes on along the minus strand of NC_134461.1, from coordinate 112,016,462 downwards.
TGGAGGTCATAGTTTCTGTACTTCCAAAATTCACTAATTACTTTTCCCTACATTCTTTTCCAAGACTTTCGTAACACATTTTAGGACATTTGCAGTCATTTCACCAATATCTCTTTTTTCAAAAGTCTTACCACTTACTTACAAACTTACAAGCCAGAGTTTATTTTCCTTTCTGTTATTCATACAGATTTCCTTTAAAGATAATGTACTGGGTATTGGGTAATTGGGTAAGGTAATTAGTTGTGTAGTCCCCTCTTGTACCATTTCCAATTTCATAACAGTCCCTAGTGTGGGTCTATCTTCTTCAATGTGAAGATAGATAGTTATTTGCAGTCAAATTATTTCCATGTTCTGAGATTTCTTTCTCAGCATTTACTTAAAACAATGAAACCCTTTAATAGTAATGATGAATATGTGACCCACATTGGCTGGTTAGAAGAGTGCAGATGATGGTAAGCCACATGTTTTTGTGTTACATTGGACAGCCAAATGGTTATGAATGTTCTATTACTGCATGTAAAAGCATGTTCACAACTATGTTAAATCATATTTAATATCCAGAATCTTCCTAGAATTCAAGACATGGCAACCAACATATCCTAAAAACATATTTTTTTAGTACATGTACTTATTTAAACATAATTTACTTATTCATATTTTTTTCTTCCAACTTATCTTCTTCACTTCCTGGATTTTAATCACTCCAACATAAACTTTCAATCGTAAACAAATGGTTTTGAGGATTACCAGCTTGTGAATCAATACTAAATCATGACCGGTGTTCTTTGATGGTTGAAATTCAATTAACCACACATCTCAGGAATGGTCGAACTGAGACTGTTCAAGAGTACACTTAATTTACACTCATACATATCATCCTCTGAAGTAATACCTGAATGGTAATTCCCAATTGATAAACAGGAAAAAGAAAAACTTATTGTGAATCAGGTGGTGGTGGAATATCAAAACACACATTACTCTGCCATCTGTGGAGCTTCCAGCGAACTAATTAGTGTTCTGTAAACGTTGATATTGGCAGTACAGAATGATTAAAATAACTAAAATTTGCATGTAATGTGGATTACGATGTTATTGCTCTAAACGCATCAATTAGCAACATCAGTGTTTCTCTTTTTTTATGTTTGAGTTTGCTTTCAAATAATCTTTTCTGTAATATTGGCCTCTAGAAAAAATGAAAGAAAAACCAACAATTTTAAACTTATTATCATCAAATGTATAATTAGACAATGAATTAGATAAAATAAAATTGTCTGAAAATAAATAATACAATCATTGCAGTTCATTTTTGAAATCAACTATATCACTGACAATTATAAAAATCATCAGCAGTAAAAATGGTTAAAAATATAAAGCTGTGTAATAGTAAAATTACAGGCATATTTTTGAAACATATAGATCGAATTTGTTTTTTGAATCATCTCTACCCGTTTTCTAACACACATTCATCTTGAGGCAAATTCGTTTAATTTTAATTCTCGCATACATCATTTAGTGCTGCGCTCCATAAATCTTTCATTTAACTAACTGAACTTTGTTGCAGATTTAGCCTGAATTAAGTAATATTGTTTTTTCATTTTTCGAATATTATTGATCATTCATGTTATTTCATTTCGTTATACAAATATTAACGATTTTAATGTGAGGATAGTATATTTTTTTTAATTACAATTTTACGTTTTAATGTGAGGATAGTATTTTTTTAAATTAGCATTTACGTTTTTTTTATTACTCTTATCGTATTGAAAATAGTAATCATGACATTTAATGAAAAAAATATATAAAAATCATAAAATTGAACTGAACTTTATTTCTATTTAATTTTTTAACTCAATTTTTAATATTCAATGGAAACAATTCATATCAATTTTGTTAAACTAAATTTTTATTGAATTATTAAAATATATAAAAACCCTTTCTTTGGTACAATATGCACTAACATTTAGCTGAAAATTTTAGTCCTCTATTCTAAGGATCACTTTGAAAGAGAAATAAATATTATAATTTAAAAATAACAACTATTTTTCAAATTCGTTGGCTCTTTCGATTAATTCCTTATTTAAATAATGATAGTTTCATATTTTACTAGAAATAAAAATCTGATGTGTGCACCACATGACTTAGTTGTACGCCTATTAAATTACATATATATTTTTTTTATAATGAAGTGTACATAAAATTTTATTTCATTAATAACTTCTGTTATTTTTCATATTTTTTTTTATTATTATTAAATTATTATATAGTATTTTTTTTACAATCAGAGGTTAAAAAAAGGTTAATAAGTCTGATTCAAACCGATGTGACCTTCCCCTTTTAAGATCAAAGTATTTAATTTAGCTATAACTCGAACCAAAAAAAGGTAAATACCACATATGATATATCGTTGAAAAGCTCTGAATAAGGGCTTATTACTGCAGTTAAGAAATAGTCGAAAATTCAATTTTTTTTTATTTTTGGGCAATATGAATACAATACAGTACAATACAATATGAGTATGAATATATACACAAGATTATTTCCGTTGAAATCTGAGAGCCGAAATATTTCGCGATCACAATACTTTCTTTACTTTGTACAAGGAAGTAAAAATCTCATATTTTGGTGAGAACAAAGCTTCAAAAAAATGTATATATAATATTGATATACGAAATTTTTTGGAGGGTCAGCTGGATGGTTCATAGTTCAGTTGGATATTTACGCAAGTAAATATTTTACTCTATGGTATCAGAGGAGCCGCCCACAATTGGTTGAAGTTAAGAACACACGTTGAATTGTAAGTCTTCACTTCAAGATGTAGAATGGAAGGATGCCACAGAAATGTTTTCGGTCCCTTGTTTTTCTTATTGTCTGTTCATTCTTATTTCTTATCGTTCTTCTTTTTCTTATCAGTCTCAAAATCTTTAATCATTCATTGCCCTCTCTTCGCAGATGAAAACATTAAACCTACATGCAGGTGTATCACAAACTTCTTCCGGGACTCTACTCGTGAAAATAATGGAAAAAGTTCATGCTTCGCTTGCGAATTACGGCTGGTGAAAGATTAGCTGGGATTTCAGCTACTCCGGTGAAATGAGGTCGTACTGAAATCTTTAGACGTTGCAGAATTAGTGATTTCTTATGATTTTTTATCTTAAAATCGAATGAAATAGGTCTCAGAACCGTATTTGTAGTAGGTTTTGAGAAATTTGTGGGGAAAACCAATAAATTGGTGTAAAAAACCCTGCTTTTTATGTTTGGCCAAACAATAATTTTGTAACTCTGTACATCGAAAGAATTCGGAAATTGTACTTTAACAGTTTAATAAAATTTCTATGGATAGAAAGTATGGCTAAAACTGTCGTAATTTATTTCTCAAGTAAACGTAACATTGTTACTCGTGTAGATAGAATTTTCAATACGCAAAATTTCAGGTTGTATTATTAGATGACAAATTCACCTGGATAGATAAAATTGATTGCCTTTAGAACAAAATTAAATTTTATTGTTTGCTTCAAACTTTCTTTTTTTTTAACTTGTCATCATTATTAAATATTTATTATCCTAGATATACTCGTGTCTGAAGTAAAACAGAACTGTTTTTCATGAAACTCAACACAATATCTCGTCCTTCGGCTTACGAGAAAAACCCTTATTAATGCTTCAGTAGTCATTTGTAATAAAAATTATCGGATTATTTTTCCCACGAAGTTATTTCCTTTTGCAGAAATAATGTTATTGTATCAGTGTAGTTTTTTATATTTCTTCACGTACTTATTTTAATGTTATATTGTATGCTTTTATTTTTAATTTTTAATATGGACTTTATCGCATCTATTTTTTTTTAAATTTTATAATTAATAGTATATTTTGCTCTGATACAGGTTTAATGACGGTTTCTTTGACCGATCTGAGCAAATTTTGGGGAAGCTCTTTTCATATCTATAGAGTAGCATATTTATACATTCCTGACGCGATCTATATATTGCACAATTATTTACCGAACAAAATGTTTATTTTTTTTATAAATGTAAAATAATCCTTTAAATGGAGTTTATTTCTTGAAGCATGAGTTTGTTTCTCTGATGGTTTCTTAAGGTATGTAGAAAAATCAATTTTTATTACGGTTCAAGTGGTTAAATATTAGTAAATAGAAAATGATTAGTAATAGGCTGATTTCATTCTGAATAAAAGTATTCCGATCAGAATGGTCTTAGGTTACTGAAATCTGTTGTTTGTAGAAGCCTAAAGTTACTCTTTAGACTGGATGGTTTCTTTCATACTGCGGTACATTCGTAAATAATATTTAATTTAACATCCCTTTTTCTTATTCTTGATCCACTTACACTTTGTGGTCGCTATTTTGTCATGCTGAGAATGCCGGGACATACATAATCAGTGATACTTAGTGTGATGTGGTAAGGAAACGCAACAAATGTTGACTAAATTCATGGAAATCTTCATGAAAAATTACCGTTGAAAAGAGGTTGTTATTTGCCGTTTTCGAATAGGATACCTAATGAATAAGATCGACGCACCCGTTTGTGTTTGCTGGGACTGTCAACTAATAATACACCACATTCTTGTGGACTGTGAATATTATAAGGCAGTGTGTCGTAAATTTTAATTAGAAACTAATATACAAGATATTCTGAGAATCAATATGAGGATACTTGTTGTTTCTTAACGCCGTACATCTGTATTCGATTATTAGGTAATATGTTATTATTTATTACATAATTATTGTAATACGTTATTTTTGTAATATTATATTATGTTTGTACCGGGCGATAATAACGCAAAGGCGTTTGTCACCCTTCCACAAAAAAAAAAACAAAAAAATTCTGGATCTTCTAATTTTTCCTAAAATACAAATATGTGTTCTAGTACGGAAATGTTTTTATAAACTTGCAAAAACCCTTCCTGAATGCTCTGGTAATTTTAAGAAGTGCAACAGTTTCTATAATATAAACTAGAAAAAACGGATATGTAATAAATTATAACAAGAGATTAGATTTTTTACCATATTTGTTATGCAATGTTATGCAAGACAAGTGTACGCGTCCTTTTTTTCCACGACTGCTCGAAAAGGAGTGTAATGTATTTAGCGTGTATGAATGTATGGTCCACAACAGCAGCTCAACGGCCGAACCGATTTCGATGTATGACCCCGTGTTGGAATCCTTATGTTACCGGGAGTGTCATAGGCTATAAAAATATGTATAATATATATATATATATATAGTAGAAAAGATTTTCCGGTTGAAGCACAAACTTTAATGAATTGAATTAATGAACTGTGAACTGTGAGATTCTATCACTGTGTTACCTGGGTTTGAACTGATAAATTTAAATGAAGATATAATATTTCAAAAAACGTAATAGAATTAAATTTACGATAAATAAAATAAAATAAAAAATAAATTAAAAAAAAATTCTGTTTATTAATAATGAGCTTCTGGTGGGGACTGAGTGCGATTGGGTCGCTATTTTGGGTGTTTGACAGTAGGTTAACGGCTAACTTTTCATGCATCAGGTATATTCTCGATCTTACGGACCGTGGTTCTTCGGAAATGTTTTATATCTTTTGCAACCAATCTTCCGATTTTAAAAATTCAAACGGAGTATTTGCTAGTAATAATACAAAATAACGATGGAATCAAACCGGAACAAAAATTAACTGATACTCACAAACATTGAGTGGCCTGCTCTACACGCGCCAGCAGACCAGTTTGACCTCGCCGAGCTCCCACAAACGGTCTTTGTTTGTAGCGTTTGATGGACAGAACGATTATAGGTAATGCTATCGGTATCAGATTGAAGATCGAGCCCACTATTGTCAAATTTGATGCTTTAGGGGAACAGGGCAAAAATGAACGGCATATGGTGCCAATAATATTGTGCTACGTTGTGACGGTGCATTAACTACGAGGGACTGTCGTAGATCTGAGCACTCACATCTTTGCCACGAGCCAGGCCTACATAGCATTGAGTCGCGTGACACAATTGAAGAGTTAGCCATCAGTTGTTTGAGGGGGTTATGAATAATAATTGTCCCTTATTAAAAAGCTCTGAATAGTAATTATTCTATATTAAAGAGCCCCCGACGGCATTTAAATATTTTGTTGAAAGACAAAATTAAATAGTATATAACGATGTTTATTCCTTATCTTTTTTTTTTTGTTTGTTTGATTTATTGTTTATTGTTACTTTTATTTTTTTATTTCTATTTTATGCAGTCATGGTGGTACGAAATTTATTTATTTGTTTAAATATGGTATAATTTCGCATAATTGAACTTGTTTATATGCATATATACGAGGGTAAGTCAATTATTATCCGCAATGTAGTTATAAATTTTATTACAGTACAAATAGGAAAAAAGCTCTGAATAGTAATTACTCTATATTAAACAGCCCCCGACGGCATTTAAATATTTTCGTTGAAGGAAATAGTATATAACGTTGTTTATTTCCTTACTTTTTTTTTGTTTTATTGTTTATTGTTATTTTTATTTTTTATTTCTATTTTATGTAGTCATGGTGGTGCGAAATTTATTTATTTGTTTAAATATACGAGGGTAAGTCAGTTATTATCCGCAATGTAGTTATACATTTTATTACAATACAAATAGGAAACCTCTACATGTTAATCATTTTTCAACATAGTCCCCTTGCGTTTCAACGCACTTGGTCTATCGTTGTACAAGCTTCCTGATGCCCTTATAAAAGAAGGTTTTTGGTTGAGCTGCGAGCCAGGAATGCACCGCTTCTTTCACTGTTTCGTCCGAGGTAAATCGACGACCCCTTAATTTGAGTGGACAAACAAGTGGTAGTCAGAAGGGGCAAGATCAGGACTATACGAAGGATGAGCCAGTACTTCAAAGTTGAGTTTCTGGAGCGTTTCAGCAGTGTGGGCAGCAGTATGTGGACGGGCATTGTCATGCAACAACACAACACCTTTCCTCGGCGTTTGCTTCGCAGAATTCAGCTTGGCAGTAAGCATCTGACTGTAACGCGCAGGTTTATTGTCGTGCCCCTTTCATTAAGCATCAGTTTTGAAATTTTTGGGCCTTGAAATTTTTTTTGTGCAGGGCAAATTTGGATGTTTCCATTCCATACTCTGCCGTTTACTCTCCGACTCGTAATGATGGATCCATGTTTCGTCACCAGTGATGATTCTGTCTAAGAAGATGTCCCGTTCGTTACCATAGCGATCCAA